>NC_090286.1:5437500-5740000 GCF_037392515.1 Haliotis asinina | reverse complement strand
ATTTTTCAGACAAAAGTTAGAAAAACGAATAAAAACACGTGTTGCATGAACTAAACAATTGTGGGACCAGAGAACAGAGACATTTTATTTCAAAAGTAGTTATTGATTGCTAGTTGGAGGTTCTGTTGTGACTTGCTGTTACCTGGTGTCGTGCAGCTCCTCCAGAGCATGCTGTACAAACATACACTTTTAAGATAGTGAGTGAGTATGGTTTTACGCCGCTTTTAGCAACATTCCAGCAATATCAGACCGGGGAACACCAGAAATGGGTACACATTGTACCCATGTGCGGAATCGAACCCAGATCTTCGGGGTGACGTGCGAACCATTAGGCTACCCTTCCATATGGGACAAAGATAAATAGTCAACTGCCAGTCAAATATATATATATATATATATACACACACACACACACACACACACACACACACACAGATGTGTGTGTGTGTGTATGTGTGTGTGTGTGTGTGTGGTGGATAGCGTGAGCACCGTGCTGCAAGGTTTGAGTAAGATGATAAGTGAAAGTCGAGTCTACGCACGTGAGCACTGAATTGAATCTAAATGTCCGTACAGGCAATGGAGAGGTAAGGAATAGTTTTGAGGAAATTCTTACCTGGTCTCCTTAAACGCTCATAAAATTAGTATTGGAAGGTCTTGTGTGATATTACATTATTTATTCACGTTGGACTTTGATGTCATGCACCGGCGAGTGTACATATCTGGCTCTCAAGGACAACCAAAGCTGACAGTCATGCGACAGCAGAACGACTGCTCCCAAGGGACGTGCCTCGTTATCAATGTTTCAGTACACAACAATAAGCTCTAAACATCAATCTCTTTGATGACAAAAAGAGGCTGGTTATGGTTACAACAGCGACATAACTGAATGAATTAAACTTTGATATTTACGCCAAGAGTCGTGGTGATATAAATGTATTATCATGGATCAATTGTCTGAGAGTATTTATTTTTTGTATAGTCTTACATTACGGACAATTCAGCCATTGTACTCATTGTTATGCAAAACTCTGGTGCGTGTTTACTGACAATATCGTCTGTTTGAGATGCAGTGACGAAGAGAGGGTGAGAGAGAGGGGGGAAGGAAGGAAAGACAGAGAAAGGGAAAGAGAGAGAAATGAAACTGGAGAAAGAGAGAAGGGAAAAAGAACGAGAGAGATTGGGGAAGTAGGGTGCGATATTATTGCAGACCACGAGGAAAAGAGAACAAGAGAAGAGAGAGAATTTTAGAGGATATAGAGAGGGAGAAAGGAGAGAAGTAAGAGAGAGGAGAAAGAAAGAGAATGAGAGAGATGGTAAAGGACGAATTCACTACACGTTCATCTACACGTACAAATACCCAGCGTAAACAAAACACGCTGAAAACTGCATTGTCATTGGCTGTACCTAGAAATACCCTAGTATTGACGAATGTTAAGCTCCAATTTCCTGGCAGTTAGTGATCGTTATTTAGCATACCGACATTGACATATTTCTCGGACGCTTCGCTTGATAAGCATTGAAAGTACACAGCGTTCTCCCGGCGTTTACCATACCGAACTCGGGCTGCCTGATTCAGTGCCAAGCTATATCATGTATTAATACATGTCTGTAATTACACAATACAATCTAAGATATGCGCATGAAATGGAAAATGTATGGATTTGTTCTCCCATTACTGAACTAACGCATGGCGCAGTGTATAATTGCGACGCGGGGTGTCTCCACACGGCGGGTATTATTTCAACAGCTGTCAGTTTCGGGTAGCAACACAAGTATTTCCGTCACTGATAATCATCGTCCACATTGACATAATACTTTTCACCATATTCGTAATTGTGACTTTGTATTTGAGTTTGTTTGTTTGTTTGTTTGTTTGTTTGTTTGTTTCGTGCTATATGATGACAGTTTGTAAATAATTTATTCTGGTCTGGGCGTAGCAACCCCCTTACTGGGCGAGTGAGTGAGTAAGTGAATGAGTGTGTGAGTAGGTGTGGTCTACGTCGCTTTCAGCATTGCATGTATTCCAGCAATATCACGGAGAGGGACACCAGTATTGCGCTTCACACACTGCACCCGTGTTTAGGATCGTACCCGGTTCTTAGGCGTGAAGTACAAACGCTTTAACCACTAGGCTACCCCACCGCTTCCAAACTCCTGACTTGATTAGGTTACGATACATCGACCTATTCATTTTGACTGGAATGACCGGTACCAACTAGAAGCTTGACGGTCCGTTCTTTTCAGAGGGATTGTATAGATTCCGGAAAAATCCGAGTTGATCCGAGAGAGTGATTTTAGTTTTACGCCGCTTTTAGCAATATTCAAGCGATATCACGGCAGGGGACACCAGAAATGGGCTTCACACATTGTACCCATGTGGGCAATCGGACCCGGGTCTTAGCAAACGCTTTAACCACTAGGCTTCTCCAACGCCTTGGACCCGAGAAGGAAGTTACTATACAGTATTCAGTTTTTGCGTTATGGACTGTGTCTGTGGATTCCGGGGTTTAGTGATGATAATCATGACGTCTGAGAGTCATCGTGACCTTTAGATAAATTCTGTCCTTACAGAACTGTACATTCTAGAGCTTGGACGAATCCAAATTTTCTAGATGGTACCCTACCCATTTTAACCTACCCTATTCGGACAACCGTTATGTTAATTCCTGACATCAAATTTGCAACAACAAAAAAAACAGCAATAAATTCTACAGGCGACAATTTCGAGCTTTTCAATATCTTTACTATGTATTATGTTTACAAATGACTAAGGATTATGTCTAAATCTTCAAAGACAATAATACCTTTAAATCATGAAAGAATAACATAGTAAATTGTTTAATCTCCTAGTCACATGATCGTAACGAGCCCGGACCCTACTCATCAACCATCCGTTCGGGTATCCGTGTTACCCGTCCCTGCCTCACTGCATTCAACACTGGCGTATTGGACTAATAGCTTTGTATTTGCATTTGTTTCTACTGTCTTTCCTGTAACATATACTGTTTCTACTGTTTTTTCCTGTAACCTATACTGTTTCCGCTGTCTTTCCTGTAACATATATGTTGCCGCTGCCTTTCCTGTCACATATACTGTTGATATGTAGATCCTAACAACAAACTTAAACACCTCCATTGTAACATAGGATAAGACCTAAACGTGTTTAGATTTAAATATGTTTGCGACTGTGTTTAAATGTAAACATCAAGTTAGTGAGTTTTCGCCACTTTCGGCATTATTCCAGCAATATCACGACAGGGGACGCCAGAACAACGAATCTGATGGAATATAGAAACGAGTTCGGTCCGCGATACTTTGTCCGAAGCTTATCTCCTAAAGTATTCGTGACAGGTTAACCAAACTTGGTAAACAAGTCAAGCATGGTCCCTAGATATGCCTTTTGCGGTTAGACCCAGATATGTACGCCATGATCCCTAGATGTACCTTTTGGGGGTTACACCAGTGTGTGAATTTTATTTTTTGTGGTATCCACGACAAAACGTTTGACTTTGACTGAAACTGGTGGTTGTGCCATTGTCCGGAGCAGAACTTCAAGCCGTTCACTATTTCTTCACCAAACTTGGCACATAGATAGGTCTGGTGGTATGGTTATTTTGGTAGGTTTGGACTTCTGAATGTTTTCTTTTTCGTTTCCATGGCAACAAGTTCAACATCGACTTTATCTGGTGGTAGCGTTCTTTTAAGGAGCAGAAGTGGAAAACCTTACAATACTCTCCTTCCACTCTGGCATATACACACCAAAACATTGACATACTTTTAACATAATTGGTAGAAATATGCACGTAGAGTATTTTGCCGTTGCCGGGATATTGATGACTTTGTCTTCTTCTTATATTTTCGTCTGTCCATTGGCTTTAATTACAACTATGTTCACATGTATACTGTCGGGGCCATGAGCGGGTATTCACCTGCTGGTATTCCGATAGTCTGTCTCACAATCCCTGTACCACGTTATTTTCCCTAGTCTGTCTCACAGTCCCTGTACCACGTTATTTTCCCTAGTCTGTCTCACAGTCCCTGTACCACATTATTTTCCCTAGTCTGTCTCACAATCCCTGTACCACATTATTTTCCCTAGTCTGTCTCACAGTCCCTGTACCACGTTATTTTCCCTAGTCTGTCTCACAATCCCTGTACCACGTTATTTTCCCTAGTCTGTCTCACAGTCCCTGTACCACATTATTTTCCCTAGTCTGTCTCACAGTCCCTGTACCACGTTATTTTTCCTAGTCTGTCTCACAGTCAATGTACCACATTATTTTCCCTAGTCTGTCTCACAGTCCCTGTACCACATTATTTTCCCTAGTCTTTCTCACAATCCCTGTACCACGTTATTTTCCCTAGTCTGTCTCACAGTCCCTGTACCACGTTATTTTCCCTAGTCTGTCTCACAATCAATGTACCACGTTATTTTCCCTAGTCTGTCTCACAATCCCTGTACCACATTATTTTCCCTAGTCTGTCTCACAATCCCTGTACCACATTATTTTCCCTAGTCTGTCTCACAGTCCCTGTACCACATTATTTTCCCTAGTCTGTCTCACAGTCCCTGTACCACGTTATTTTCCCTAGTCTGTCTCACAATCCCTGTACCACGTTATTTTCCCTAGTCTGTCTCACAGTCCCTGTACCACGTTATTTTCCCTAGTCTGTCTCACAGTCCCTGTACCACATTATTTTCCCTAGTCTGTCTCACAGTCCCTGTACCACATTATTTTCCCTAGTCTGTCTCACAGTCCCTGTACCACATTATTTTCCCTAGTCTGTCTCACAGTCCCTGTACCACATTATTTTCCCTAGTCTGTCTCACAGTCCCTGTACCACATTATTTTCCCTGGTCTGTCTCACAGTCCCTGTACCACATTATTTTCCCTAGTCTGTCTCACAGTCCCTGTACCACGTTATTTTCCCTAGTCTGTCTCACAGTCTCTGTACCACATTATTTTAAATAAAGCAAGTCTAGATTTCCTCACGTTCTGAATTTCTGCTCTCCCTGGGGCTCCTTTTCAAAATTATATAGATTCAGAGACTAAGCGTCGATTTAGTATTGCGACCACACATATATGTAAAACCGCGTTTAGAATACACTGGCTTGCCGGACATGGGAACGGTTGAAGTCACTGCTGGACGTATTTATTGATGTAATTTGTTGTTTCACCAGCTAAAAGAGTTTGGACTTGGTTTAATCCACCGTATAATTCTGAGCTACCCCGTCCCTGTTGACAAGTACGCGTTGACAGTGTGTTACCTTTCTTTACCTTTCTGCAGAATCCCATATGTTAGACCCTAGCTTGATCTTCAGTAACTCATGTTTGTCGTAAATAGCCACGAACGGGATCATTTGGTCAGGCTTGCTGACTTGGTTAACACATGACATCGTATCCCAATTGTGGAGATCGCGGCTCTTGTTGCTGATCACTGGATTGTCGTGCCTCCGACACGTACATGGGGCGTCACTATGAATCTTGACGTTTCTCAGGCAGGTGGATAAATCACTGAAGATCATTTTTTCCGATATTTTTCTTGCATGTGTGCATCGTCAAGGATTTTTTTCAGGGTCAAATCACACACTACTGACCCAAAATTGTAAAAAATGAAATTTTCATCTCATACTAAAGTTACCTAACAAATTAAGGGGGATAACTGAACGAGCAGCCTTGCTTTGAATGAAATCAGTGTGGTGATGCATTCTCAAAACATCCATTATTATTGTATCAACATTGATTCGATCATATGTATCTCCCATTCTCGACAATCGTACATTGAAAGTACAGTTCCCCTAACTATTTTGAAGAGTAGAGTTTCACATGACATGGTGTGCTCGAGAAGACTGTTGCCATAGTTGACATCTTGTTTCTTTCCAGAGGTTAATAAGCATGAATAGCAACCAATATGTAAGTACACATTAATACCACAACACTTTGGTAATTCAGTAAGCGGAGGCCACCGGATCTGTCTTGTTAATATTTCATCTCAACCTGGCGCTGTGGGGGGCATTTCCTCTGAAATACGAAACACCATTGTTTAATCCAAGATACACCGTGGGTGGCACGGATTTTGGTATGTACTCACAGGTTCGCAGAGTACCCCTCCATTATACCAGTCAAATGCCATTCCATTATAAATGAGCGTGTCATTTAACAAGTCGTAAACAAGTGGTTAAGCGTTCATTTGTTCCCTCCCCCCCCCCCCCCCCCCCCCCCACATAGGTGCAGTATGTGGAGGCCATTTCTGGTGACCCTCGCCATGATGTTCTTCTCAAAGCGGCGTAAAATAGGACTCATTCACTCACTGATGTGTGTAAATGTCTCAGTGCTTACTGCCCTTGGCTCCAGTTCCAAGTACTGACTCCCCCGACCCCCAGTATAATAGAAATGGACATGGGTCAGAACAAGGTATGGTGATATGGGTAGTCACCTAGCTCTAGGTAGGTCTGAAATCACATGTCAGGGATGTTGACTGGGACAAGAAGTGTCTGATAGGAAGAACAGACATTTGCGCAAACGCACACATGCATATGCACACTCACATTCACACGCAATTTCGACTTATGACTTAGGACATAATAAGGAAATTAACCCAGGACGAGAGAGAGAGAGAGAGAGAGAGAGAGAGAGAGGACATTGACCTTACAGTGAGAGCGAGTGAACCAGTCTCAAATGTATTTCACCTCTAAACGTCCAGTGAGTGTTAAGTGTAAGATCGAACCCCTTGTGTTAACAAGCGGAGCATGGGGATCATTGGTGATTACAACGTCGTGTGAGTCTTCCTATTGTTCTCTGGCCGTCTAAAGTGAAAATTATAGGTATTCATAAATACTGCTGACAATGAGAGAGCCGCTGCTTTCATACGGTGAGAACGTAGTGGCTTGGAGACTTAGACATGGATGACAGCGTTGATGTGAAAAGTATTGAGTATCTGCATCCATTGTTTGTTCTAAAATAGAATAAGTGTTTGTCTTGGACTATTTACCTATTGATTCCTGGATTAATCCATGGGAATTTATTTCTCGCGATTCCTGAATCTTAAACACAGCAGGAGTCTCATAATTACGTGTACCACTTCAAGACGGTCACTGACATTGTCTGAATCAGGGACAAGGGAGATAACTCCAAGATTGCGTATACCCACATAAATAATCATATTTTGCTTTTGTGTAAGATGTGGACTGGTGTATATTATCAACTGGGGTATCCTTAAACGTTACGCGTCATGGTGTGCCGCGGAGCCCGAGGTTAAGTACCGTCGGGGGATTCATTATATCCTGACTGACCCTAGAGGATTCGTGAGGATGGGCCTTTAGCAACCCAAGCTTGTCATAACACGCGACTTCCAGGACCGGGTGCTCAGACTCGGCATCGCTGGATTGTCTAATCCAGACTCGATCATTTACAGACCGCCGCCATACAGCTGGGGCTTCTTTCACAAAGCAACCTTTACTAAGGTTAACCTTAGTCTAACCTGAAATAATGCGGAGTGTGGCGTAAAACTAAAGTCACTCACTCTCTATATGCTGGCTACTCCTCTCAGCGTGTTTGCTGACATCCGAATATCTGTGTGGTTGCTCCTTGAGGTCAGACTCAATTACAAGGCGCCATATTTAATGGTGGCATACTAAATGTAGCTGATGATCCTGTAGCATCCTCAAAGCGCCAGTAACGCCATAATGATTGCAACGCTACGAGAAAAGAAGCCATGAGCTTGACGGCTGCCCTATTCACGTGATATTGTACTCAGTGGGCATGAAGTATTGTGACCATGCCTTCGAAATTGTTGCCGAATGTGTACATCGCATGACTGTTTATTTGTTTCTTTGTGTTTACACGACTATACTTCCCAATTATAAGCGTACTACACTTAACAACGCAGATCCAAAGTCAACTCACTCGGTCACTCATTCACTCACTGACCCGAACACTCATCCAGTCGCCCAAAGACCTTCCCACCCACCCACTCACTCACCCGACCATCTACTCACCCATCCACTCAACGACTCACCCGACCACTCACTCACTCACTCACCGACTCACACACTCGACCACACACCGACTCAACCGAGCACTCACTCACTCACTCACTAGGCTGAGATGACACGAATGTCATCGACCACGACAGTGTTGTCGGGAGAGCGGCCATATTGACTCATCATGACTCTTTGTTTCAAGTCCAATATTCACCTTGAGTTGAGGTGATGTGGTTTATTTCTATGCAACAAACTTTCTATTATTGATTGCATATTACTCGACAGTTTCCTAGAAGGATAACACGCCCAGGGAGACAAGGAAATGTTGTGAGGACAACTGAAAGGATATTTAATCCAGACAAACATACTGTGTGATGACTAACCAGATGAACTGAATCTTAGTCCAGCACAGACGTTAGCGTTACAATCCGAGTTCCATGATTCTCTGAACAGCAACATCAAACAATAACACAAAATATATGTGATACACAGTCGATCAAACACTTGCTTCCAGACAGAAATGTTTATGATCTGTGACATAGTTTGATCATTCACACTAAATACAGTCAGACTCTGTTATCTCTCTCACTCTCTCTCTCTCTCTCTCTCTCTCTCTCTCTCTCACACACACACACACACACACACACACACACAAGGCAGGTATATTTATGATCTTCAACACAGATTTGATCCAAAGACAGCTTACAAATATATCTATTTTCTATGATACAGGTGTAATCAGACAAGCGTTTTAACAAATATATGTATGATGTATAACAGAGGTTTGTTCAAACAACTACGTACAGTCGTCTTTGGTGGGCATTTAGAAATGAATGTGATGAACGATGATAATTTTATGTACATACAATACGACATTTGAATTTATGTCGAAATCTCGGCTATCCCATGAAATATGGTATGGGATAGAGGCATACCTCTTCTCTACGATAATCAAACGGTAACAAAATAAAAAAAGCCACTTCACTAACTGTACCTACTTGATGAAGATCAAACACCCTCGAAAACGCAAAGAAGGATGAAAAAGATCAAAGAGTATTTTGCATGCAGTAACACTAATAAAGGTTTATATTTCACCTTGTGACTTCACTGAAGCGTGAACCTTCTCATAGCGACGACCAATCCCTGCTGTACTGATCAACGCCTCCGGTGATGCTCAGCGTTTCAGCGTTTCAGCGTTTCAGCGTTTCAAGGATCTACAATGATTCGTTACAACCTACACCGTTCTGACGGAAATGTCGTATCACAAATGCCTTATGTCCCTTCATCCTTAGTACCTCAACAAACACATTGATTTAAACGTCATAAAAGGCTTAGCGGATATTTCCGTTTGTTAATAGAGTGTTATCTCATCTGGTGACCTAACAAAACTCACAGTCATTGTGTCTGGTCAGGGGATCTGGCAGACACACTGGATAGGGAAATGTACATATTTTATCAATTATTTATGAATTGTGAGTTTATTGTCTGAAACAATTCCAGAGACTTGAAAGTAGTTCCTGGAAAAGCATTATTTCTCATAAAATATGTATTTTTAAAGTAGAAATGTATTTTTTTTTTAAATATACTAATAAAATTTTACTTAAAGTATAAAAATATTTACAATGACTAAACTGATATTATTGTCAAAAACGTTAGCGATATTCATAATGAGTTAAATTTGATGTAACACTCCACTAAAAATTGATATTTGGGTTCAACCTATTGATCCGCGTAAATGCATTTACACCATCACGTTCCTTGGCGTAAATATCAAAGTTTAATTCATTCATTTATGTTGCTATTGTAACCATAAACAGACTATTCCCACTGGTAAAGAGGTTGATCTTTAGAGCTTATTGTTCTGTTATGAAATATTCATAACGAGGCTCGCCGGTTGTGAGCAGCCGTTGATCTGACACGTGACTCAGTTAGCTTCTTGGTGTACCGGCGCTAAACGGTGAATGGCATCAAAGTCCCGTAGTAATAAATAATGTTTCATAACACACAACATTCCAAAACAAGCCATGGGGGCAGGATTAGTATCAGTCCTCAGCTCCTTCTTGTTTTTGTGGAGGCTAATGATTAAATGGAATTCTGTTATAACGTTAGGACAGTGTCCGCACTGTCAACCACTTGTCTGGTCCAGATGTGATTGCTATAGAGGCTGGAGTGCTGGTAAAGTGCGGTGTTACACAACTTTCGCTGTGTCGGCGGTATAGACCTGAGAGACAAGTTCGGTATTCTGCCAACAATAACGAACACTGACCAGTGCGATGATTGGTTGTTGCTTAACGCCACACTCTGCAATATTCCAGCTAGAATGGAAGCTGTCTAACCCGGCATCTGCCCTATGCGGCAAGTTGTCAACATCGGCATAAAATCTCAGCCCCATCCACGGCTTGACATTTACCGTCAGCTCAACAATTCAGCACTTTGTCTAAACCGCATTATTTCCTCAGTCCCAATGAGTACCGGTTCAGACAGCTTCCACTGTATATGGAGGCGATCTGTAATAAGTGAAGTGAAGTGAAACTCTAAATAACGGCGCTGTGACTTACATTGGAACAAACATAACATAAACACATGCAAACTGTACAACCACACACACATGCACACTGTACAACCACACACACATGCACACTGTACAACCACACACACACATGCACACTGTACAAACCACACAACCACGCTCACTGTACAAACCAGACATACGCACAATATACAGTCAGCACACACACGTGCATACTGTTCAGGCAATACACGTGGAAGCCACACACATACACTCTATACATACGGCGCACACACGCGCTGTTTAAACACACTATACAAACAACACACGCACGTTGTATAAACCAGGCAAACGTGGACACTTTACAAACCACACACACAGCGCACACACTAGCTGTATAAACCACACACACGTGCACACTGTACAAACAACACACATGACCGAACACATGCATGCATGCATGCATGCACGCTGTACAAACCACACACGCACACTATACAGACAGCACATACAGGTGCATGCACAGTTTACAGCCATCACATGCAAACTGAGCAAACAACACACACGTGTACACTGTCCAAACAACACACACGCACACTGTACAAACAACACACACGTGCACACTGTACAAACACACACGTGCACATTCTACAAACACCAGACAGGTGCACACACTACAAACAACACACACCCATGAACACTGTACAAACCACAAACACACACACTGTACAATTTATACACACGCATCAGACCCACAAAAAACGAAATCGATGTCAGACATCGAGCGTTTCGCTTTTTGCCAACCAATACATGCCCAGGGACGTCCCAAAGCACAGAACTCTATCAAAGGTTTCTAATTTTTTGGTTTCCCATGTGTAAAGCCTTCCTCCTCAGAGAATCAGTTCTGCAAATAGCCAGATTTCTCTTTGTCAACTCTCCATTGTTCATTTTATGACATATCAATAAGAGCATTGCATGACAACTTCATTAAAGCAATGCGCTAAGCTCGCAAAAAACCACTCCCAGAAATGAGCCTACACAGAATGCCAAGAGAGTAGTCATTTCCTTCATCAAGTTATTTTTAATATCTGGCGTACACCTGTCATTGTACTTTTATTCTGATCAGCAACACGCCTCAATATTAATCATCTAACTAACAAAACTAAACAGCTCCAAAGACATTACGTCTCACCCCACTCTTCCATCGCTTAGCACTTACAGCTATTACAAAGACTATGAAGAATTACCTCCCATCAACTAACTATGGTCTATCTTGACGCATGTATTATAAATATGAATTAATATTTCATAACACCTCATCCAGTGAGTGTTTGTGTACATTGTGACGCCGTAAAAGTAAATTGGTTTCGGTTGCAGACCTACGTTTATTCAGCGATGACACATCAACAGTATGGGCATCTTCTGTCGCCTACAGCACAAAGGCTCCTCACCAGCTACGATGTGTATTAATCTTTAATGGGGATTCATCCAGGAATGAAATTTGTATTATCGTATGGTTTATCGACTGAATTCGGAACAAAGTTGCGGTTCCTTACACTTCATTGTTAGCATTGATTAAGTCACGTGACATCATTTAACTCTTATGTCTCACGGCCACCGAGAGTTATAGTGCTTATCGATCTGTGATATAATTTTATGATTGTTTATGATTGTAATTCCACGGGCCTGGTTAACAGGATGCATAAATGGCGTCCTGAAACCGTCACGGTCCACCTGCGTTCACAAACAAGAGGAAAGAAGCAGCTTTGTAAACACGACACCGTTATTCGTAACAAACATAGCTATCCTTTTGCCGTTACTTGTTGACCATAAGAGACTGTACTGTGGTCTAAGGAACAGTTCTCTGCCGTATCAATAGCAGCCTAATCGATAATCGACTTCGTGGTGACAAGTATGATATGAACCAGTGCCAATTACCCCCAATGGGTGTATTTATGACGCGAAACAACATTTGCAGCAAGACATAGGTAAATAGTTGAAAATGATTATGAGAAGGAAGAGTGGTGTAATTTTCGTTAACTATTTTCGCAGCTAAACGTCAAAACAACGCGATAGCTACCGCGTAATTTTCCAATTATTCGATCATCTTCCAATCTCGTTATTGGAACTGCCAGCACAGGATACGGGGCCTCTTAGCTACTGACGAAGACTGTGGTGTTATTTACTGCGGGACAATCGACTTCAGAGCGGGAGGGAGCCGCTCAATAATTCCTACCGTTGGATTTGAATTATTTTCTTATCCTACGATAAACAGACGTGAAGTGTGGCTGCATTAGGCGTTCTACCAACTGCACGTACAAACGGGTGGCGGGTATTTGTTTCGGATATTCGGGTATTTGAACAGTTATGCTCCTTGCCCCCTCTGGTAAAATGGACCTGTCCGTCATCCATCAGTTGAGGAATTCGCTTGGTGTTTCCATGGTGCTGTTGGTTCTCTGACAGACCTATTGTCACATGTGACCAAATCAGAAAGGCTGAAGAAAAGTACTCGGATAAGTTAATGGCTGGCTGATGAGGAGGAATAATCTTTGTGAGACGCGGAGGGAGTAATTCGCTGAAATCCAAAACTGTTTGAAATTCGAATCCCTTCTTTCCGGACTGGAACGGTACTTGCTGAATCCCCCAAAGGGAGTTTGTTGTCGATTTGTTTTGTGAAGACCGTTGAGTTTATCCATACGACTTCTTTCAAGTCTTGAGCGACTTGCAGCAATGTCAACAACGCTGGGGACAGAGTGTGTGTAGATGTTGACTATGATTAGTGATGTGGGGGGCAGCGTTTGATGTCCGGAATCCACCATGAACAACCATGATTACAAAATTAGGGAGGCAGACCCTAAAACTGACAATGCCGGAAGAACAAGTGCCACTTCTAGTGGTATCGGAAGTGGGACTTCGAGCAAGGGGTCAGAGTCGGGGTCGGACACGGCGTCCCTCAGTTCAGGGGGTGTCTATCAGCAGACGACTTCCGGTACTTCTGATCGTCTGCTCGGGTTGTGTAACCGAGGTGAATGGATGATACTAGAGCAGACGTTGAGAAACATGGACAAGACCAACCCGCAGCTGTTAGCTACGGATGAGGTAAATGTCACCGAAACATTCTCACAATTTCCAAACAATCCGCCACTCTCATCAAACCACTAGAAACGTTAATACATACTTTCCAGACCATTTAAACATTTGTAACAACAGGACAACAAAGATGGAACAATATTAGAAACGGCCAAACTATGATTAGCCCACTGAACTAGTTATCAGTTTCTATCTTTAATGTTAAACATTAACTGTGACTTGTAACCCACAACGGATCCTTATTATGGACAGACAGCTTCATTGCAGTGGATGCGACGTTTCGGGGTAGATCCCAACATCGTTATTAGGCAAGCCTAGGATCTACGCCGGAATCCACTGCAATATAGAATTTGCCTAGCCATAGAAAGTATCGCTCTTCATCATACCAGGATCCTAACTGGAAACAAATCTGTGTATGTTAGCGTCATGTTATGAAGAAGTGTGATATTATTGCTACAGGACCCGTGAAGGTCCCGGGGTAGAACAGACCTTCAGCAACCCATGCTTGCCATAAGAGGCGACTATGCTTGTCGTAAGAGACTACTAACGGGATCGGGTGGTCAGGCTCGCTAACTTGGTTGACACATGTCATCGGTTCCCCATTGCGCAGATCGATGCTCATGTTGTTGATCACTGGATTGTCTGGCCCAGACACGATTATTTACGGACCGCCGTCATTTAGCTGGAATATTGCTGAGTGCGGCGTAAAACTAAACTCACTCACTCACAAACATACCCTGAGATACTCACTCACTGATTATTGCCAAAACCTTATACACATGAGAGTTCATTAAGTTCTCTCACTTTAACTCACAAGAGTTAAACAATAGTTTCCTGACCAAAACTTTTACAGTATTTGTGATAAATGTTTCGGTGAGGCTTGACATGCTTGATGTCTATAGCACGTAATAAGTGGAATCAGTGAAATTCCTACCAAAACTCACCAGGAAACGTCAAAAGCCAGTTCGTTAACTGTAACACTATGGACCTTTTATCGGTTTTATGAGCCTTCCGAGAGACAAAACATGGCTACTTCAGACAGATGAGGCAGGTTGTATGCACCTGAACACATCCACTTAAGTTGTACTTACTTCTACTTAAGCTGACATTGTTAAAACACACGAGAGAAGTACGTCCTGAACAAGCTGATTATGACGAGAATGTTACAGGTAGAAACACATCATCAGAAAGAGAGCAAGAAGACCACGTGTTATGCTATCAGATGACAGAAGTGATGAAGACATCCCTAACATATACTCTTACAATGCGTTGCTTACCCGAAGGTGATCATGTTGGTTTAACGTGATATTTTCTACATTGTCCTTTACTTCTATGATGAATGATACGTTCTACAAAGACAGTTCATTGAGGAGACGAGTACAGTGTTGTTTCATGAGATTGTAGTTCTGTCGACTTCTAACCTTCAAATCGCACATTAAACATGTCATGTTAAAGATAGCATTTTGTTGCCCCCTAAAAAATGAGAGCAGGTGTGAGGGTTATTAACGACATTAAGAAATTTTCATTTCCGTGTTTTCAGTTTAAAATCCACGATACAAATCAAACCATTATCGGTTTTGTGTTATACGTTGTTTCCTCTACGTGGGTGACCTTTTCATTGTCCATGACTAGCGTAGGACTTTTATAACACCCCTTGTCGCTCAACATTCTTTAGTTACCATGCAAACGGGGCTCCAAAGGGACAGCGGGTGCATTTTTGTGATAACAGTTCTTTGGGTGCGTCGTGACAAGGGAAACAAGATACGGCTTCCCGACATGGACTGCAATGTATTTAACGCCGACGCCGATGTCGACAATAACGCTAACAACAACCACAGCGACAACGACAACGTGATATAAAAATGCTTGCAAGCACTAACATTTAAATGTCAGAACGTATTCTCAGTCAAAATTGTCGATAAAGAATGAGAGAATGAGTTTGGTTTAACATCGAGTTTAAGCTTTTTATAATAGTGTATCAGTTTATTGTGGGAGTAAAATCCGAAGTAATGTAGATCCTTGACATGTACATCGTAAGTTAAGATTACGAAAACGTATATCGTGCAGGCAAACCTCCAACCATAGTCAAGGTGAACCGGGATTCGAACCTAATATCAAAAGTTTCTGAAAAAGTGTTGGATGTCTCCTAGGAATGAATTGTAACTGAATTACGAAACAATGTTAATCTCAAACATATTAATATATTTACCTGGCCTTTTCTGGCTGTTAAGATCTGTCTTAATTTCAAGAATACATACGGATATGTTGGCAAGGCTTTGCAACATCATCCGTTACGAAAACATCACTGTCAAATGGCATCACTAACCCCTTTGCTTGTGGAGTTTACTGTTTACTGTTACCCTCTAGGCACCGCTTACTTAGTATCTGAATGTTTTAATGAAGTACTTATCATCGTTTACTGTGATTATCTTTGTGTTCTTTGATACCTCGACCAACAGAATCATCAATATACGTTTAAAATTCTCCACAAGCTTCAGAGTTTCAAACAAATGTATACATCGTGTTCATATATTTGTTAACAAAACACAATCAAGTGAGATTATTTGAACATTTGTTCATATTAATAACTCTGGGCTCAAAAGTTCGTTGTTTGTATTGAATCTTTAACATACGCCACAGATACACTCGTATTCTAACAAGCGACTCGGCTATTCCCTTAGCTTTCTCACAGCCATGGGATTAATTTTATCGCTTACAGCAACGTAAATTGGTACGCTAAAGAAGTTATACCGAGTTTGTATTCTAAAACATTCCTTAAATATGTTTGTACCAACTTTACCCTCATTCCTAGAACAGGTTGCAAAAAGTAGTCTATCCAGGGTAGTTTTTCAAACAAAATGATTTCATGAAATGAACTGAATTTGCAACGACATGGCCACTACCATGTTCGAAGTGTAAATGTGTGCCGACAAATCAAATTTTAATATTATATACTAAGGTTAGGTATGCATGCGCTGTCGAGTATTTTCGACTGTTGTACCTTTCAAAAGTTATTAATTGAATTATATCTTTTTAAAAATGCGGAGTTATTCTTTGAGTGTTAGCAAAGCACAATGACAGTTCATCCTTGTTAATGTCAGTGTCTACTCCTAAACTATTTTGAACTGAAAATCATGCTGACATTTAACAGGTGTTTTTCATATTCATAATTGTGAAAAAAACAATTCAATAATGGAAATTTCGAAAGCTTGGTATAAGGTATTGGTTCGATAAACAAAACAAAACGGAAAAAATCTCCAGACAAAATATTATCTCGTATCTTTACGAATAGTTAGTCAAATATTTGGATTTCACTGTAAAACATCTTTACACTTCACACAAGTGCCTTACTGAGACGTTCGATGGACAAGCATGCACCGGTGATCACAGGGCCGGGGCTTCAGAATTAGACAAACACACTTATAACCGATGAACTCTCTTCTGACTACAAGATCTCCCTTATGCAATTCAATAAAATAACAATCCGTTTATATGTAGCATTTTTTTATTGTTGGTATGAAGGCAATATCTGCGATGTACCTATAGACACCTGGCGTCTAGTGCTCTCCTGGCGCGATCTCGATCCGATGGGTGCCTTTGGCAGTACGCACACACATTTGAGATCAATGGTGCCTGTTTTTTTCTGGTTCCTTCAGCCTACTCGTGGACGTGCTTGCCCTAAGGGCAAATGTTTGGCTTTGTTTGTGAGGGACAATAGCTCTGGAATATATTCTGACGTATATTGGGGTCTATCTCAGGAATGTTTGTGATACTGTATCATCGTGCTAACTGGGTGTATGTTTATGTGAGTGGGCATGTTTATCTGTGTCTCGGGGTATATTTGTGCGTATATCAGGGTATGTTTGTGTGTGGATGAAGGTACGGATGTGTGTGTACGTGGATATATTTGTGTGTATCTCAGGGTATGTTTGTGTGTATCTCAGAGTATGTTTGTAGGTATCTTAGATATGTTTTTGTGTATCTCAGGGTATGTTTGTGAGTGAGTGAGTGAGTTTAGCTTTACGCCGAACTCAACAATATTCCAGCTATATGGCGGCCCTCTGTAAATAATCCAGTCTGGACCAGACAATCCAGTGATCAACATCATGAGCATCGATCTGCGCAATGGGGAACCGATGACATGTGTCAACCAAGTCAGCGAGCCTGACCACCGATCCCGTTAGTCTCTTACGACAAGCGTAGTCGCCTTTCATGACATGCATGGGTTTCTGAAGACCTATTCTACCCCGGGACCTTCACGGGTCGTATGTTTGTGAGTATATCAGGTATGTGTGTGTGTACATGGGGTATATTTGTGTGTATCCCAGGGTATGTTTGTGGATATATTAGGTATCTTTGTGTGTATATCGGGTATGTTTTTGTTTATCTAAGGGTATGTTGGTGTGTATTTCAGGGAATGTGTGTGCATACATCGGGGTATGTTTGTGTGTATTTCAGGGTATATGTGTGCATACATCGGGGTATTTTTGTATTTCAGGGTATATGCGTATACGCATCGGGGTATGTTTGTGCGTATTTCAGGGTATGTGTGTGCATACATCGGGGTATGTTTGTGTGTATTTCAGAATATATGCGTGCATACCTCGGGGTACATTTGTATATATTTCAGGGTATGTGTGTGCATACCTCGGGGCATATTTGTATATATTTCAGGGTATGTGTGTGCATACCTCGGGGCATATTTGTATATATTTCAGGGTATGTGTGTGCATACCTCGGGGTATATTTGTATATATTTCAGGGTATGTGTGTGCATACCTCGGGGTATATTTGTATATATTTCAGGGTATGTGTGTGCATACCTCGGGGTATGTTTGTGTAGCTACTAGAGTATGTTTGTATATATTCCAGGAGATATTTATAACTCTGGTATGTTGGAAGGGGTATATCGGGGTATATTTGTGTTTATTATGTTTGTATATATTCCAGGGGATGTTTGTGTGCATGTGAAAGAATGTTTGTGTGGATCTCGAAGTTTTGTTGTGTGTATGCAGGGTTATGTTTCTCTGTATATCGGGGGCTGTTTGTATTGATCTCAAGGTTTGTTTGTGTGTATATCAGGGTCTGTTTGTGTGTGTCTCAGGGTATGTTTGTGGGTATATCAAGATATGTCTATATGTATAGCATTAATGCGTGCTTACTTAGGTATATCTTTCTGTTTATATCTGGGTATGTCTGTGCGTATCTCAGATCATGTTTAAATGTATCTTAGGCCCTGTTTAAATGTATCTCAGAGCACGTCAGGTGCACGTCAGAGCATATTTAGGTGTATCTTAAGTTTCTGTCAGAGCAAGTTTTGGTGTATCTCAGGGCATATGAAATGTATTTCAGGACATATTTAGATGTATCTCAGGGCACGTTTGGTGAATCTCAGGGCATATGAAGTGTATTTCAGAGCATATTTAAATGTATCTCAAAGTACGGTTTGGTGTATCTCAGGGCATATTTAAATGTATCTGAAGGTACGGTTTGGTGTATCTCAGGTCTCAGCCTTGACTGCTGTTGGGCACGATCACGTCTAAGGCACGTAGGACACAGGACCAAGGCATTTTTGTGATACACTGTAGTAATGGTGCGTTCTCAAACTCCTCAACATGTCACCATATTCACATAGCAACCTAAATTACTCCACATCTATATCGTCACTTGTGCCTAACCTGGGCACGAATAACACAAATATTGGAATCGGAAACCCTTTTCAACTTTTTAAACTGTTACTGTTAGCCATGTCCCCATGGTAGCCATGTTACGTTTACTATGTCCCCATCGTTGTCTCCGTGTTGAACGTTACGTGAAGACTAGTAAATTAAATCGAATTTCAAGCTCTGGTAAAGTTTCGGTAAAAACAGTCTTAATTTTGGTGCCCTGTGCAAAACGTTTACACCTTTAAAAATCACGTGTCATTTCAAGTCTAGAGGCCTGTTGATACCGGTTGATGTATATATTTTTTTATAAATGTTTGAATTCCGCATTGTGATCTCTTTCTCCTTGATGCATTAGCTGAAAGATGTACACATAGTGTTTGGGGATTATTTTGAGAAAAAACACAACGTTAACGTTTGAAAAGTGTTTTGATTGTGACTTGCAAGTCACAGACAATCTTTGTCTATTGACGAAGTAACTGTGAGGTCCTGTGTCTATTGACGAAGTAACTGTGAGGTCCTGTGTCTATTGACGAAGTAACTGTGAGGTCCTGTGTCTATTGACGAAGTAACTATGAGATGCTGTGTCTATTGACGAAGTAACTCTGAGATCCTGTGTCTATTGACGAAGTAACTCTGAGATCCTGTGTCTATTGACGAAGAAACTGTGAGGTCCTGTGTCTATTGACGAAGTAACTGTGAGGTCCTGTGTCTATTGACGAAGTAACTCTGAGACCCTGTGTCTATTGACGAAGTAACTCTGAGATCCTGTGTCTATTGACGAAGTAACTGTGAGGTCCTGTGTCTATTGACGAAGTAACTCGGAAATCCTGTGTCTATTGACGAAGTAACTATGAGATCCTGTGTCTATTGACGAAGTAACTCTGAGATCCTGTGGGGGCGGTGGGGTAGCCTAGTGGTTAAAGCGTTCGCTCGTCACGCCGAAGACCCGAGTTCGATTCCACACGTGGGTACAATGTGTAAGGCCCATTTTCTGGTGTCCCCCGCCGTGATATAGCTGGAATATTGCTAAAAGCGGCGTAAAACCAAACTCCCTCCCCTCCTCCTGAGATCCTGTGTCTATTCACGAAGTAACTCTGAGATCCTGTGTCTATTGACGAAGTAACTCTGAGGTCCTGTGTCTATTGACGAAGTAACACGGAGATCCTGTGTCTATTGACGATGTAACACGGAGATCCTGTGTCTATTGACGAAGTAACTCTGAGATCCTGTGTCTATTGACGAAGTAACTATGAGATCCTGTGTCTATTGACGAAGTAACACGGAGATCCTGTGTCTATTGACGAAGTAACTGTGAGGTCCTGTGTCTATTGACGAAGTAACTGTGAGGTCCTGTGTCTATTGACGAAGTAACTCTGAGATCCTGTGTCTATTGACGAAGTAACTCTGAGATCCTGTGTCTATTGACGAAGTAACTGTGAGATCCTGTGTCTATTGACGAAGTAACTGTGAGGTCCTGTGTCTATTGACGAAGTAACTGTGAGGTCCTGTGTCTATTGACGAAGTAACACGGAGATCCTTTACGGAGTGGACGTCTTGAGTCATGAAAATCATGATTTTGTTGAATCAAAGGTGACTGCTAAGAGTATGAAGCACTGTCGACTGAGAAAGTTGGTGACATACCTGTTAAAGCCACACACCAAAATGCCACGATTTTCATCAGTGGGGCGTAAACCATCTACTGCCGTGTCGCAGATGGTTTCGAACATCCAGGTTGTCCGAACGTTCGGCATTACAAGGCAGACCGTCGTCAGACAAACTGCTGAGACGAGTCAACCAGACAGGCCTAACATCCGAGGGCCCCAGAACGGAGAAAGGACATTGTTACGGCGGGGACATTGTTACGACGCGTTACTACAATTGGCGTCGTAACAGAAATCCCTCAAGATATCCACCACCTGCACATCAACGCAACCATCTGCATCGACACCGGTATTCCACCGTATCACTAGGTTGGCTGGCAGGTTGGTTTGTTGTCTAACACCGCACTCAGCCAGATTCTCACATATCTTTTGCACTTTTACCTCGAAAAAAAAGTTTGTACCCGAACCATTCCGAGTGTTATTTTCCGTACGATCGCTTCCGAGTGATGCGCATGGAGCACATCACAACAGTGACTAACCAGTCGCAGAAAATAACGTTTTCGTCCATATTCAAGGTTGTCAGCTTGCGGAAATTTCAGCTGATGGTAACCGTGTCATCAGAAAGCACTGAGCGTATATACAGCAGGTCATCTATATGTGTTTCATGCGGATTTTCGTTTGTTGGGAGATCAGTGTCAGTGACAGCGGAATTGTGTAAGTTCCGCAGAAACCCTAAACAGTAACGTTGTCTGACTCGTTAAGTCATTTGACGCGCAATTGGTCGCTAAAAGGCTAGCCGTCGCGATCTTCTGCTATGGTTTGATAGACTCGATATAAGCAGTGCAATAAATAATAATGAACCTAAGTTAACTTAGACGGTAACCTTGTCTGGACCAAACAATCCAACGGTCACCAAAATGAGGAGCCACTGACTCAACTGGGATATGATGACGTGTCAACAAAGTCAGCAAACCTGTGTACCAAACATATGTACGGATCGGGCAAACGCACCATGCTTCTCAGCTCACCAAGAAACATGCTTTTTCACGTGCGGTCAGACCACGTGATCTTGGCCACGTGGGAAACTGTCGCATCGGTCAGTGTGTGTACAGGTTTGGTCGAGTTAGGCGACTGTTCGTCACGATTTGTACCATTAGCTTGTCCAGGTAGGATGTAGCTAGATAGAATTTTCATGGTTCATCAAAATAGAAGCAGCGTATTGCTAGTTGTAACAGAGCAGCAATATTGCAATGCTAATATATAGCATAGATAGCAAGATTTAAAGGTTTCACATTAAGTTTTTTTACCCCATTATAAGAGATTCACGTTTAGTTCCCCATGTTTGTTGTTTAGTTTCGCTGACCACCCAATTAGTTGCCTGTTACAACCAGTATGGGCTGCTGAAAGCCAGTTCTAACCGGACTCGCGCAGGTTTGTAGGAAATCAGAGGTGAGACAACAACGTGATTGTTAGAGTCCGAACCTACAGAATCCCCGTCCACATCGGCTGAGTCGTCATACTTGGACGAGAGATACTATAACTGTGATGCTTTGCCAATAGGTACACAATTTTTGTGACAGTCACAGTCAAAACTCTTTTCAAAACATTAACGTTGCTTTTAGGAAGATAATCCAAGTGTAAATGTATTTTATGTACATCAGTGTATGTCCTCTGCATCCAGTCTGTGCTCTATACATACATAACCAATATGAACGTTTCAAAAAACTAAATACCATGACAATAGGTCGGTTGCAGAGTTTACCCGCTAGATCAGATGGTAATTATCTCCCTTGATGTGCAGCATCACGTGTTTGCGATGCACACCCGCATCGTTTTTGAACAATCACAATATCGTTTCCCAATAGACGCCATGGAAACTTAAAATGCTCGGTGCATCGTAAATACTTTCGGAAACAAAGCATATTTGTTCTGTGAGTTATTGTTTTGGGTGAATGTTCGATAAACGTAGAACTGACATTTAATATGGTGAGACTTTTGACAAGAGTTGTTATGTCTCGCAATAAAAGAAAACAAACAGCAAATATATTGTAAACAAACGTTACACTGTTGTGAAATGTCGATTTGTTTACCTCGCAAAATTTACGTTCGATAGTTGCATCATTCCATTTTCGCGTCGTCATCATCACATCATCATCGTCATCATAATCAATCTTTTAGTGATTCAGAAAGCTATATTTGGTCTCAACCGTGATTGGCTAGATTCTTCCAAATGTTTCATCAGTTTCCTGAGGCGAACACCCGTGTCATCAGAGGAACGTATCGTTACATAAACATAAACTTAAATGAACGATTTTCCTTGACGCCACTCATCATTTAATGTGACGTTCCGACAAAAAATAGTACCTGGTACACAACTTGAAATCCGGGGTAGAATAATTCAACCCATGCGTGCCATAACAGGCGACCATGCTACTCGGGGGAGGCGACTAAAGGGATCGGGTGGTCAGGCTCGCTGACTTGATTGGCACATGTCATCGGTTCCCAACTGCACAGACTGATGCTCATGCTGTTGGTCACTGGATTGTCTGATCAGGACTCTATTATTTACAGTATAGCTGGAATATTGCGGAGTGTGACGTAACACTAAACTAACTCACCATATCTCGTTGGCAGCTCCCGATGTGATCGCGTGTAGTTTGAAGTTCAATTCATTTGAACGGTGTTTAGAAGAAATGTTATCAGTTCTTCCGGAGAAGCGTTAATAATTCTGAAATCAATGAACCAAATATCTCCATACTGCTTTAAACGAGTTCTCTGAGGCGGGCACAGAGTTGAGAGTACAGAGTTTTTGTAGCGAACGGCCGTTCTGTCACAGCAGCGTTATGGTGACCAACCAATCGGTATCAAATTACATTAACATGCCTCTAATTACAACAGCTGATTAACTCAATGTACTCCTAGGCCAAATGTAGAGATATCATGAAAATCAGGTAATATGATACACCCAGCCTTATGACCCATACTGCATATCTTGACCATGCTGAACACCAGTGCTTGTCACCACACATTAGACAATGTGATCATTCTGAAGCAGTTTGTTTATGAACATGTGGACACTGTTTCAACAGTGGATTGAACCCAGCTAGTTTTTAGTAATCTGATACCTCCTGTTGCTAGTTCCACATCAACAAGAATTTTTGGCGGGTGGGAGGTGTCTTACTAATTACTGAATAACACGTTTACTGCTGCTGAGAGATCCTAAAAGATAGGGACTTTTCTAACATTTGGCCTAGGACTAAATGCAAGCACACCTGCATGCATGCAGTCACTCGTGGATCACGTGGAATATTTCAACACACGAAACCGTAATGACCTGTAATGTCAAGGTTATCAGACTTCTCGTCCAGTAGTCGATGGCTACTCAGGAAGCCCCCATTCCATTTTTGTATGTCAAAACAAATTGAAATGTGGAATGGTTGGTTCAGATATGTAAACTTACTGACTGCATGTTGCCTGTACCTAAATATTGTGATAGGGTACAAGTTCGAGCACAAACTCAGTTTAATACTATAAGCCAGTATTCAATAATTCTGCAGGCGGTTATCAAATCTGAAACAATAGGTCCTGCTCCATCAGTATTTGAACCAATAGGTCCTGCAGAAAAATAACGTAAAATATTCTAGAAAAAAGCGTAAACATCTTAAATAAATACAAATATTATGCATTTACCACTATGAAAGGTATTTATCAGGGTGGATCTGTGCCAGTGACTTAAACTCCCTGTTAATGTACTCAACACAGACTTCAGTGATGTGTCCGAGTTGGTGCCATTGTGGAGAAAAACAATATTTTCCCGCTCACGATGCACGAAGATTTAGTTCACCGACTAAGTGCATCCTCCCACTCAAAATATCGTTGTTTAATCATTTATGGTAGCAACCCATCTGCTGAATCCCCCCAACCATCCTTTTTATTACCCTCACTCACCCTGAATCCCAATTTCCAGCAATTTTATTACGGTCTCAGTTCCCCACCCCGAAGGCTTGATATCAATATCAGCCTCAATATCTGTCCGTAAATGCCAAATACTACACATAAATATTCAAATGAAACAGCTGAATTAACCGTCGATCAGTCAAAGGAAACGTTTAGATTTGAAGATTAGCTGAAACTGTCGAACATATACGTTCAGTGGTTTGAATGCCTGTTTAACACCGACCTTAGCAGTCTTCCCACTAAATGTGCTGCAGTGTATGAAACTCGTACAAAAGACAGGAAGCCCACAGGACTGATAACTGAAAAATGTTGCCGGCCCTGTTAACATGTAACCAGCCCTGTACTAAATATAGGAAATCGAGATATGGTGTTAAAAGAAAGTAATTAATGAATTGCATGTAGTGAAGTAAACTTAAACATGGGCAAAAGCAAGTTTTAAAAAACAACTGGGTCACTGTTAATTCATTAATATTGTCACTGCCATCAGAAAAGAACGGACATGTAACTAGCAGCGGGCAGACGCTATATCACACTATGTGTACGGGTCAGTAAATACACGACTCTGGAAGAAATGACCTCGTGATTTACATCACGTCCACCAATCTGCACGACTGGGCTGAGATGGACGAATGAATCGAGCCTGACCACCCAATCCCTCTAAACGCCTCTAAGACCAGCATAGGCTACTGAAGACAAATTAACAGTTTTACTACAAAATTATTACCAAAAATGCTAAGTCCCGGTAAACAAATTGCCCCGTGTAACATGCTGCTACAAATACTCTCTAAATAGACCCAGAATCCGTGACAGCCTAAACCATGGTTGTAGACTGCTCCTATACTGGTGACCCGTGAAGGTCCCGGGGTAGAATAGTGTTTCAACAACCCATGCTTTGCCGTAAGAGGGGATCGGGTGGTAAGACTCGCTGGCTTGGTCATCGGTTCCCAATTGCGCAGATCGATGCTCATGTTGTTGATCACTGGCTTGTCTGGTCCAGACTCGATTATTTCCATATAGCTGGAATATTGCTGAGTTCGGCGTAAAACTAAACTCACTCACTCACTCTTATTTTGTTATCCTGTACCTTATGTAAACATATCAGCATGAATATCTAACTGGTTATTGTGGACAAAGCGATGACGGCAACATGTCGATACAAAGAATAAAGCAGCCGACATGCGTTAAAAGGCTCCACACAATTATCCGCCTAGTTCATACTTGTTCGAAGGAGGTGGAGAGGCTTCCGGGGAGATAACTCTAGGTTATCTGATATAAACGATGGCGATGAAGGGGTCCAAAATATTTATGAAGATGCAACGTCCTCTGTAAACCAACGCTGTCAACGGTCTTACCTGTACTCATGGAAACGACTAACGGAAAACATGAAAGTACAAGTGAACCTTTGGCTTCATTTGTTTCCAGATTTACAGTCACAGTGCAATATGGAGCATGGCAAGAAACCCGGAAATGAGTACAGGAACACCTGTTTCCTTATTCGTTTCCATGTGCATATATTAATGAGACCAAACCATATAATCATAATTATTCTTTATCGCCATTGTAATATAATGACCAGTGCATGACAAATGGTTCACGGCAAAGCGAAAGAGGGGAATCCCGAAGCATTGCAGATCGCTGTCTTATACTTCTTTGGTCAAACCCACATGCCCGGATGGGAGGCTTACAAACCAGGAAACAGAACCCACAAGCAAAGACTTTGATGTGCCCAAGGGACGCAACTCTGTTTTAGTAGATAGTTCAGCTTTTCACAGCTTTGCCTCCAGTCATCCGGCTGTAAGAGGACAGTACCTTACTTAGGTCATATTCCTGTTAATTACCTCAACATTAGTTCACTGGACCCCCATTTTGACAGGTAACAACGATGTTGACGTAAAGGATATCATTTTATCGCTCCAGTGACTTGAGGTGAACCTTTGTTCTACTACGCTTTGGTTCAACTTCAGTCAGTTTCAGTAAAGACCATTCCTGAATTTTCTCCTTACTGTTATACTAATACATACTTTTTTTATTCATGCCATATTTTGGCTTTCAAGAAATAAGACAAACATATTTCTATGAAAGAAATGGAGCTGAGTCATTCGTACTCCTGATGCGTTGATGCACTGCAGATTTTGCCAGATAATCTAGGAATTGCGAGCGGTTTTCGGAGTGAACATTACATAAAATAACTTCAAAGATCTTCACAGCTTCTCGTGCACAATCTTATTTATTTTTTCATGTTGATTTTTTACTCAGCTGTGTCATTTGACTAACAATTCTCTCCTTCAGTCGTCCTTCCTGATGCGTTGATGCACTGCAGGTTTTGCCAGATAATCTAGGAATTGCGAGCGGTTTTCGGAGTGAACATTACATAAAATAACTTCAAAGATCTTCACAGCTTCTCGTGCACAATCTTATTTATTTTTTCATGTTGATTTTTTACTCAGCTGTGTCATTTGACTAACAATTCTCTCCATCAGCTCTCTGATAGTGCGGTCAGATTTGCCACCACCAATCGTTAACAGACCTACTGGACTTTAAGAAATAGTCATATCATTATTCGATAATTGCGTGCCTGTGCTGTAAACTTGGTTCAACCCTCATTCAGAAATACGAGACTTATCGAAGAATCGCCTCTGTTAATTCCACAAGAAACGGTCAAACACATCCTGCCAACTTGATATACTGATCAGTACACAAAGGGACATCCTCGTCCTCATCCTTGAAACACAGCGGTTGGATCGTACAATTGATTGCAACATTGTTTCATCCCTATGATGTGACTGACCATTTGTATTGACCTTTTTTATATGTATGTGGACATCTCGGTCAATACAACAAATATTTAGACATCCGTTATGTTTACCAACGCCACAGAACGAGTAGGTATATTTGTCCATGTACGTTAGAATTGAACTTTATTATTATTGGAATCTGTTTGCTCTGGAAATATAGACAAACTACATGGGATTACATGTCGATAATGGCAGCGCAGCTCTGTAAGTACACTTGTATTAGTAACGACCTTGGCCTTCCTGAACCACCTCCACCAGTTATAGACAGCACGTATACAAGCACCCGTGAAGATCCCGGGGTACAATAGGCCTTCAGCAGCCCATGCTTGTAAGAGGTGACTAACGGGATCGGGTGGTCAGGCTTGCTGACTTGGATGACACATGTCATCGTATTCCAATTGCGCAGATCGATGTTCATGCTGTTGATCACTGGATTGTCTGGTCCAGACACGATTATTTACAGGCCGCCGCCATATAGCTGGAATATTGCTGAGTGCTGCGTAAAACTATAAACTCACTCACGTATACATGCAATCCCGACAAATTGTGTACAGCGAGGATTCATGCTATCCCTTTGTCTTTTCTGCATTATGTAAACATTATTCAGATACCTTCGTAAAAAGCGTAACTGATGAGGACTCCGTGTTAACAGATTACTATTGTTTTGCCTATACGATCACCAAATCCATATCCACTTTCGTTGTAACAACAAAAACTGAAAAAGTAATTATGGCTGCTGCAGAATCATGGATCGTGACCGTCACCTTTGTTTGATCGTGCTCTAGGTACAAGCTAGTATTTATGATATTCATAATTTCAATACTGTCAAAACATGTTTTAATCAGTATGTCTTTGCGCTTATGGAAAGTCAAATCTGGGAATTCACGTGAAGTCATAAGGACAAGCTTTATGCATTAACAGCTTCTTTATTCAGATGATACTGTACAGGTTGTGTGATGAATTCAACTTCTAAATAATGCAACTCAAGCAAATTCACAATCTTTTGTGTTCATTTATTATATATCTGGGACAGAAATAAACTTGATAAAGAAATATAATGACGGGCTAACACTGCCATATACCAGCATCCGTATTTCGGTAAACAATACATGCATTGTACAGTGGAAGCTGTCAAAACCGGCAAGTCAGTGATTTGTTCACTTATCCCCAGCCCTACAATCCGGCACATCGTCTAAACCGGATTATTTTTTTAGTCCGAATGAGTGCCGGTTTAGACAGTTTCCACTATATTTGCTTTTCAAAACCGCCCACCGTTTGTTCCTAATGGGTTCCAAAAAAGGGATCCAAATAAAAATACTGAGAGTATGTGAAATTCCCGATTTCTCTTTGTATTTTGCAGTCGTCATGCTGCAATATGCGGTTATTTCATCTGCGTTTTCAAATGTAGGCAATTATACCTTTGTTTATTGATGGTTCTTAATTTATCAACTGTCGCCTTTCGTACTGAACTCTAATCTGGTGTTATTTTTATGTATCGAAGTAGTAGAATAAAACAAATCTTGCGTTTAACAAGGAGACTACTCGCTATCTCGCCACAAACTTTAGATATACTGTTCGCAAATCTTCTAATTTCTTCATTGTCGATTTATTTGCTAAGTGCTAAGTAAGACGCACACTAGTCAGATTGATAGGGATACCGACATAGTCTTAGCTTCCAGACATAACAACCAAATAACGAGAATTTCGTTCTACTGATCATTGTGTAATGTGACTATCCATATCAGGATAGTTGAATAAATTGAATAGTATGGTGCATGTGATGCACATGATGCTATAGAATCACGTATTTTGTTCCAGGAAACGGGTGTGACCCCTCTTATGGTTGCTGTACGAGAGAACAAGCTTGTAATTGCCGAACGTCTCATTGACCTCGGGGTCAACGTCAACGCCAAGGCCAAGGTGAGTTGTTGTCAAGGTCGCGCCAAAGAATCAATTCATAACCATGAGACGTTGTAATGATTGTGTGAATAATTAACCAGCATCGATACAACAATCAGCTGATCGGTCGAATGATATACATTGCAATGGCGGCATCGATGACAGAGCAGCATCTCCAAGAGATCTAAACTGGGACAACATCTTCAGTGGAACTAAAAGCATTTTGATTTCTTCGACGGAAACTGACAATGTGAGGATAACCATCTGAGCGTTTCAGTACGTGGGAGGAGACTGCTAGAAAACACTTTCCCACCGCTTACATATCGGTGTTCTGTGTTTAACATACCCCCGAGATGAGTAGGTTCATTTTATTGACTTGAGGAAAAGACCTCACTTAACCAAGGGAGTTATTGACACATGCTACATACTGGTAGGGACGCCGCTCTCTACGATCGATAAAAATGCTGATTGATTTTCACTTATGCAACATTAATAATCAACCAAACATCGAGTATGATTACCCGAAATCAAGCTTGCAAACGACAATTTCGAACGATATTTAGTTGTTTGTGTGAGACCTCTAGACGTTTGTATTTCATTGTTGGGGGGTTAAAATAACGAGCCGACGACAACAATGTCTGAATTTGAAGTTTCTTGCGACACAACAATATCATCGACCGTTATCCTTCACAAAATGTCAACAACTGATTCCGGGATAATTTAGTATCGATTTTACTCAATTAGTATTGTTATTTCAAAGTATTGTAACGGTCTGATAAGTCTTGTGAACTGCTGTGAACGTATGAAAGGAAAGAAGTTTCTCAAAGAGAGACTGACATTTCAAAATATATTTTGACTGAGTCAGTGTGGTGTTGCACTACATTTAACGACACTTCTGTAATATCACGGCAGGGAGCATCCCAAATGGGTAGTGCTTTAAACGATTTTTTCGAAACAAGGATGGTAATAAAAAGTTGCTTCTATTAAAATCTTCGTTTGGCTTGATATTAGAGATGATGATAGTATATATCGTTTTTTGTTTGAGTTGGGTGTTTTCATAAAAATGTGAGCGAGCGACTACGGATTTACGCAATGTTTGTAGTATTCCAGTAATGTCAATATTGATAAATCAAGCATGGGTTTACTCTTTGTACAATGTGCTGAATTAAGTTATTATATGAAAGAAGTTTGTCACTTTAAGTTATAGGTATGTAAATAGTTTTAAGTTTTAGGCATGTAAGTAGGTCACGACACTTCGCGAGATCTTAGTACTTCCGGTGACAAACTTTCCTTGCGAATAGTCTCAAAGTTGTCAGTTGATAGTAAGGAACCGATAATCCTTGCAGGTGGAACAAATTTCCGATCTAACCATTTAACTATTACGACTGTAAACAGCTGTAAGCCAAGGTCCGGTCATTTTTTATGGCCCCATAACTGGTTCTTAAACATGCGCTTGTCACCGGAAATGTAGTACCGGGAATTAGCTGGGCTCTGTCTCCCATGTCGCAAAGAAATAGGGAGCCTAGTACTGGTAGTGGTGCCTTCTAGGCCCTGTGGGTGATAATTATGTCAAGGGAATACTCTCAAGAAAAATGGTCATGGTGCCTGTCTGATAATTTGAGAATATATGACAGAATTAGTTTGGACATTATAATGATAGAGTATTAATGTCTCAAAGGACAATGTCGGGATGTTCACGTTCTTCCCGCACCATTTACCATTAAAATACATTTTCTCCTGATTTGGAAGTTGATAAATACAATTCTGCCATCATAAATACAATCACGTGTCATATTAGTGTTCCTGTAACCAAGAACTTCGTAACTATTGGTTATATAATTGGTCTTCAGTATAATTGATCTTCAGTATAATTGATCTTCAGTATAATTGGTCTTCAGTATAATTGGTCTTCAGTATAATTGGTCTTCAGTGTATTTGGTCTTCAGTGTAATTGGTCTTCAATGTAATTGGTCTTCAGTGTAATTGGTCTTCAGTATAATTGGTCTTCAGTATCATTGGTCTTCAGTATAATTGGTCTTCAGTGTAATTGGTCTTCAGTGTAATTGGTCTTCAGTGTAATTGGTCTTCAGTGTAATTGATCTTCAGTGTAATTGATCTTCAGTATGATTGCTCTTCAGTGTGATTGGTCTTCAGTATCATTGGTCTTCAGTGTAATTGGTCTTCAGTGTAATTGGTCTTCAGTGTAATTGGTCTTCAGTATAATTGGTCTTTAGTATAATTGGTCTTCAGTATAATTGGTCTTCAGTATAATTGGTCTTCAGTGTAATTGATCTTCAGTATAATTGGTCTTCAGTATAATTGGTCTTCAGTTGACCGATGTTTGTGGTAAAAGCCGAGTGACGGCGTCGGGCAGTCAGACTCGCTGACATCGTTCATGCATATCATCGTATCCCAACTGCCTAGATCTATGCACATGGTGCCTATCACTGGACTGTCAGGTCCAGATTCGACGATTTACAATCCGGCGTCATGTGTATAGAAATAGTTCAGAGTGGCGTTAAACAAAAAACGAAGGCAAACAAACCGTGTTAGCGCACCACCATCATCATCATCATCTTGTATCAGTACACACTGAAGACCCGCGTTCGATTCTTCTCATGTGTATAGTGTGTGAAGCCCATTTCTGGTGTCCCCCGCCGTCACATTGTTGGAATATTGGTAATAGTGGCGTAAAACTAAACCTAAACTCACTCGTATCAGCACATTGTTCTGACTGCACACAGCGGTCCACAGTTCCAGCAGTAAATATAGGTTGGCTGAAATTTCGATAGTTCATCGTTATTATAGTTTCATGCACAATGCAACTGACCGCCTGTCCAAAAGACGGAATAAAAATATAAATGTTCATGACGTATCATGGATAATACTGGAGATGAATTTTATTATCTCCTTAAATGTAAGCATTCACATGAGAAAGGAACCGATATAATCCTAACCCTTTAAAAATGGACAAGGCCGTATTATTTTTTTAAGTAATACGAAAGTAAGAAAATAATGACGAAAATATTAATTCGAATAAATACATGCTGTACCCTCCCTCACAAACCGTATATACTTTAAATTGAACACCAGTTTCTCCAACACATTACGCTCCAAACTAAGATGATCACATCGTAAAACAGCCAGCTCCCAATTCGCAGTATTGACTCTGACAGTGTCAGCCTTACATACAAAGTTGATTTCAATATACAGCGCCATCTGCTGTATGTAATCTTTCCACAGCTAGATAGATACCGGTCTTTCTTCAAGGGGGACTACTCCAAACTCTCATGTATTTCTATATCATCGTAACGTGATAGTGTGGGTCAAATATCCTCACACATGCTTGGAGCACAGTTCAACAAAACACAAGATAATGCAGTTTGTTTGATATTTACTTTCAGTTTCTGGTTTTAGTAAGATGTGTGACCTTCAAGTGTTGAGTGAGGTTCCTGAGGGCTGACACAACAAACTGTTTAATGCCACCATAATGTTCAAACTATTTCAGTCTACAGCTGAATATTTCAAAAATTTCACATTGGAGACATACTGAAAAATTTCTTACTGAACATTTCTCAACGTATTAAGAGTAGCATGCACTGGATATCATAATTAAGAAGACGTCCACAGGATACATTTTAAACTCATGTACATAGAACATCCTGCGTATTAGGCATATCATTCACTAGATACCATGCGTATTAAGCGAATAAAATGTTAGTCGTATTAAGTGAAATCAATTAGTATGTCAGTACCTAGAGTTCCAACGATACATCATCGTTTGGATACCTTAACCATGGAGACAATGGGTGACTTTAGAGCGGGAAACAATTACTGCGATTGCGATAGCGATAGTTTATGGCAACATACTATTGCAGTACTACTGCAACACTTTTCTTTTTGAATTCTCTTATTTGAGGTAAAGTAAAATGAGTTTCAGTCTCATATAAAGAAATGACAAGACACGTAAACCCATATCAGGTAAACAGTCATATCTTTTTAAGAGATAACAGGGGCGGATAACTCTAAATCAGAGTGAATGAATCTGGAACTTCCCGTATTGTGCTCTGCGCATTTATCAACGGAAGTCAATTGCTAAACTGCCGGAGACTCAACAATTTCAATCCACCGATAGTTCGATGCATCGATACAGCATCTTTCGATTCCGTATATTTCGATTCGATACACGAAGTACAAACAAACATTAAACACGCAATATTTTGGCTCACAAGCATCCATATTTTGTAACAAAAATAAGTCAACGCTCTACTGTTAAATAAGACAAATAAGATCATAAAGAAATGACAGGTCAAGAGGCTCTTTGTATTACTGGGTTATTCGTAATGCTAATTCCAGACTGAACCGAAAAAGAAAAACACAGAAACGAAAGCTGAACCAGTGGTAATTATTACGTTATACTGATGGCCGCTGTGTTATACTGAGACAACTCTCGTGTTAGCTGAACTTTCAGAATGCTATACGTATTAAATAAATCACACAGAATATCATACGTATTGCGTGAATCTACACAGAAAGTCAGACTTGGGCAAAATATCATATGTATCGAGAGAACTTAAACGGAATGCCACGGGTATACGTAACATGCATTTAGTGAACGTATTCACAACGTGATCCGTAAAGTGAATTTACACAGAATGTCATACACATCAAGTGAACGTACACAGAATGTCATACACATCAAGTGAACGTACACAGAATGTCATACACATCAAGTGAACGTACACAGAATGTCATACACATCAAGTGAACGTACACAGAATGTCATACACATCAAGTGAACGTACACAGAATGTCATACACATTAAGTGAACGTACACATAATGTCCTGCACATTACGCCTAAGCTTCCATAACAACCAAAGTGATATCACATTCCCCTTGATTTTCACCTGTAACATAAGTTCCCATGATATTCAGATGAACACTTGACTTGCCGTAGAGTTGGCAGGTTAAGTTCCCTTTTTCTAGGGCAACCCGTAGTAGCACTGTTTGACAGTGATTCATAAACATGTGTTCACCACATATTCAGAATCGCACAGTGAGCTCAATTTTCCTATGATTATGAAAAGAGATTTGTTGCTTTTGCCCCCATGATGTCAGGTGTGTTTAATGAAACGTACTTGTCGCTTAACAGAATACCAACACACATTGAATACATGCTTGGACAATATCGATTTCTCCATCCGTCAAACCACGTAGCGAGTTTATGATCTTGGTTCTAAATCAGCCAAACGGTCACCTAACTGAAGGCAATTACGTCCACACTGCTGGAATTATAAACTTACTTTTTCAATAAAAATGCTTTATTAATTCTTCATCAAGTGATGTTATCAGAAAATATTAAAAAGCAAATGTACATTATTATGCGTACCACCGTGGTACGACTGACATAAACATCAATTTGACTGCAACAACAGCGTTCGTGCCGGCGTCATTATATCGTCTGTTTGGGCAGGTAAATCTGTTAATTTCTCATTGTCCGATGTTTGCCTGTGTATTAGTCGCTGTTTGTTTTTTCAGCATGTCGGATACCTGTCCTTCAACAATCAATTCTCTGGTTTTCTGTGTCACATCCATCTCTACATTACAAAGTGCCTTTGATGTTTGTGCTGAATGTTCTGAGCGTGTGGCATGACGGGTTAACAGTGCTTAGCCCCGTTCAATACACCACAGTGACTATCAAGCACATACAAATTTTTCTGAAATTACGATTCTGTTTAAATGAGACGCGGTTTTCTTCTCACAAAGAATATTTTCCTCAAGTTAATATTTGTGTAAGAGAATATAGATTTTGTGTTTTTACAACGACATTTTCAAATAGTTTTCACAATTCACCATCATTTCTACTTCAACGATTTAGGGTAAAATCGATTATTCTCTATTTAAGAAGTGTAATATGAAAGCAGTCTATATACCACTCAGTGGTGTTGCCATGGAGCAAGCTTGCAGCGTAACTCGTCAGGATTAAATAAACTGTAGTACAATGCAGCAATGTCATGAATACATGCAAGGCTAACACTTCGTGCAGTGTACAAGCATCGTTATACCCGTATTTTGATATGCACTGAACCCACTGTAGGTGTTACATACGGCCTTACTTTGGCTGTTCGCTACAGGATGCCGATTGTAATGTCAAAAGAGTAAGTAGTCACGATTATCGAACAAAATATGGAAGTAAGAAGCAAAATAACGTTGAGCATGTGAAACAAATGATGAAAATGTTTGAAGGAAATGTTAGAAAATCATTTATCATGTTGGTGTCGCACTCATCTCCCCGAGAGAGGATGTGAGGGAGAGGTTGTAGGGCTGAGGATAAGGGGCTGTAGAGCTAGTCCAAAAACGATTTGGTATCACAGACTGGAGTAAAAATAGACGTCTTTTCGCACTTCGTGATTATTAATCAAACTATATTAAAAATAGGGTTCTTACACCTTTTCACAAGTAATATTTTAATAAGAACCATTATATTCAATAACAGCTTCTTTCATGTACACTGAAGAAAACGTCCAATATTTCTAGAGGCATCAGTTTCATGGACTTCTCGCCATTCATGGACGTAATGGAGCCTAGGAGCTTCTAACGGTGAAATCCTAAATATATATATCAACTTCCCTTGTATTTCGGTCACATATGAAATTGAACTTGCAACAACTGAGTCAAGGTCGCGTTGACGGTTACAGATTAAGGTCAAACTGAGGGTGTTTTCCATACAGTGGGCTACTATATAGTGGATATCTCGCATTTGGTCGAACTAAGGGGGTTCTTCTACGACGGCGACGACGGGAATTACTACTGCTGCTACTACAGCTACTACTACTGCTTTCAGTGGAGTTGGGTTGGTAGTGTAGCCAAGTGGTTAAAACGTTCATCAGTCAAGTCGAAGACCCGCGTTCGATTCCCTGCATGGCTCCAATGAGCGAAACTCATTCGTACTCCTGCCACGATATTGCTTGAAAACTGTTAAAAGCGGCATCAAGCTATACTCACCCATTTAGATGAGCTAGGAATTGTGTCATTAGAGGGAGCCTTGAACCTTGACCATAAACTTGAAATGTATTCAGTATGACTCTTTATTGTCCATACTAATATATGTCCCAAAATATCATCGGCAGACTCGACTGACAATAAAAATACCACGTGGTCTTGTATTTGCTGTATGTGATATTATAGCGTTTATTCCTGTTAGGTGTAAATGAATGCTCGAAAATTGATCAGTCGTATAAGTGATGGACAAAACAACAATGTGAGAGCATATATCGCAGAAATCAGTCGACATCTCTGCACGCAAAACAAACACTTTAGTAAAAAACATGTCAGCTCTGTTCCATCAAGTGTTATATTACATGGAAACGTAAGAGGCGACTAACGGGATTCGGTGGTCATGCTCGCTGACTTGCTTGACACATTTCCAGGTGCGCAGATCGATGATCGATGGTGATGCTCATGCTGTTGATCACTGGGTTGTCTGGTCCAGACTCGATTAGTTACAGACCGCCGCCGTCTCCTGTTCTCGCGGGTTTCCTATTCTCGCGGTAAGCGCATTTTCTGCTGAGTTCGCCGATGCGTGATACTTAACGGTTGTTTACATCACTGACCGGTAAGTAGGAAGTGGCCCAGGTCAGTGAATTATCAAAATTTTGCAATGTAACGAATATTCCTGAGTTGTAACCAGCTTGTAAAAATCGTAACTTTTCACCGCCCTTGCCGATAAGATTCCCCTTCCTTACACCTAATAACGTTACTTTCTCGTTATGCCGCGAGAATGGGAGACGCCTCGAAAAGTCAGCGGCGGACGACCATGTTTTTCATCGAGCTCAACTGAGATAATAAACTTGATGGATCAAGCAGTTGATAGATGCAGATGTTAGAGGAGGGGATCTCTTCATTCAAAAACAACAAGCATACATACGAAAAGAACTGTTTGTATTATTTTTTTCAGCCGATATCCGTAAGTACCGCGAGAATAGGAGGCGCCAGTATAGCTGCAATATTGCTGAGTGTGGCGTAAAACTAAACTCACTCACTCTTACATGGAAACAGAAACCGGACAAGATCGTGTTACATTTTCTGCACTACGTGGAGGAGACATAAACAAGATGTTATCAAGTTGTTCTCATTTGAGAAATCATGTTGTGTCCAAGGTTCAGGTATAAATACTTGTCAGACGGCTATGTAGGCAGTACGACATTCACAGCGCGTTGTTTCCGAGATTTTGTTTCCCTTTGTGCTTCGTCATGCCTTTCCAGGTTTCATTCCGACCGCGGGCAAGCTGTAGCGCAAATACGATGGCGCAACAGAAAAATGACCATATGTTGCAAAGGTTGGTAGCGTATTTTTCCCTGTCCGGTTCGATTTTTGTTATTGTGAAAATATGGTATCGCCACCATCAAAGGTAGACATCCAATTCCTCACACGGTTATGCTGTCAGATTTACCACCTTCACTTGAAACGCTATTTTCGGCGACTAATTACTCACTGTTGACAGTGTGCATCACCAGGAAGCGGAAAATGGCATTCGGAATCGTTCGGGTTCAAACCTTTTCGAAGTGAAAGTTCAGAAGGTTATATGCGAACGTCCACCTTCACGATTTGGTAAGCTATGTTCAGATTGGTCAATCTCAAAGGCTGCCTGACGCGATCTCCAACTGGGATTTGCTAGACTCAGTGTAGGCGTATAGCGAATAATACTGAGCGTAAGTTTACTTACACTTTATTAAATATGACGCTGGAACTGAGAGCAAAATGCCTTGGGGAAATCGGTGTCTACCTTCGATGGTGGCGAAATTTTATATGGAGGGAAGTACGTTGGCAACCTTTGTTCGCTTCGCTCGCATATAGGAAGACTGGTCTTTGTTGCACACCCGTATTTGCTTCCTAACGCCTTGTCGGATGTGCTTCCTAAATCATTGAGAGGTATGCTTCCTAACACCGTGTCAGGCGTGCTTCCTAACACCGTGTCAGGTGTGCTTCCTAACACCGTGTCAGGCGTACTTCCTAACACCGTGTCAGGCGTGCTTCCTAACACCGTGTCAGGCGTGCTTCCTAACACCGTGTCAGGCGTGCTTCCTAACGCCTTGTCGGATGTGCTTCCTAAATCATTGAGAGGTATGCTTCCTAACACCGTGTCAGGTGTGCTTCCTAACACCGTGTCAGGCGTGCTTCCTAACGCCTTGTCGGATGTGCTTCCTAAATCATTGAGAGGTATGCTTCCTAACACCGTGTCAGGCGTGCTTCATTATTGGCATGTTCCCTGAGCAGATGTGCTTCCTAACACATATGCTTCAAAACCTGAGTAATGATTAGGTGAAGCTATGTGAATATCGGTATGTAATCAACCGGCCGCGAAGAGCTAATGTAGTTTTCTACTGACATTAGTCACTGCCCAGTGATCTGGATATGCTCCAAGTTTGCAGACAAGTTTCAATACCCGTTCTGCACACAATGCTTGATGTACTGGATCAAGTAGGTTGATATTTTTACTGAGCCGTAATGAAGCAGAATTTGAGGCTAACGATTCTCCAGTGTACTTACTGGAAAGTAAGTCAATCTGAAACGTTCCATCTGAATTATTTTATTATGATGCACACGGGGTATTTTCCCATAAGAATCTAACGCTCACCGAGGTGGTGGTTTGGCCCTAATTAAGACTCTGAGCAACGCTTAAGTGCATCTCAGTTAACAGTTAATATATTTTTCGCGACGCCATTTCGCTCTAAGGAGTTACTTTCATTACTAACAGAGACTGACAAAAGGACTGTTACCTTGACGACGAAGTAATTTTTTTCGTTTTATACACATCTGTATCACAATGTATGAAAATCTAACTCCACATTTTTTTATCTGTAACATTGAACTAAGACCACGAACTTCCAACATTGGTCTTCGATCCTTTCAACTCGGTTATAGATTTAAATTTTGTCTATCCGGTTTTTTGCGATTATCTTTCTAACGTGTAGCGTTTGGGTTAGGTTCGACGGGCACAATGTGTGAATCCTAGATATTTTTAGAATCCTCCTGAAATATTGGTAAAATTCGGCGTAATTTCACACTCCTGTGCAAGAACCATGATTGGTGCTAACCAATGACGTTGGTTTCCATTCCAAGGGAGAGAATCTCAAACTGATCCGAAAAACTTGGCCATTATCCTGTAATCTTGCGTGAGACGCTCACGTTTGTTGCTTTACATCTTAGTGCAGTCTTGGTAGCATGCAGACATCTGTGAGTGTATCTCCGTCTGTTTGAGCAAACGTTGTATTCATCTACCTTCCCAGTCAACTGTCTGACGGGGTCGTCCCCATATTCGGCGTAGAACATAAAACGATGGCCACGTCGCACGCCAATGCGGCATCTGTGGTGCTCTGATTCTGAGTGAATGAGTAATACTATGGTTTTACACCGCTTTCGGCAATATTTCATCCAGATCACCGCGTCGGGCACCAGAAACGGGCTTCACACATAGTACACATAATAATGCGGGAAATCAAACCCAGTGTTCGGTGTGAGAAGCGAGCGCTTTACGATTAGGCTATCCCATCGCTTCTTTTCATTTTGATGTTGTTTAACATACTCCGATGTGATGAATACACTCAGCGTTCACAAGACATTTCTTATAAGTACGGAAATATTTGGTTTTGTTTATATATACAGAGGGGGGGAAATAGGGATCAGATGAAAGCACAAGTGTTCCCTTGTTTTATTCCAGCTTTCTTTGAAAAATCATAAAGGAACACTTGTCCGGTCGTGTGATCCGTTTTTTTTTCCCCCAGTATATTTCTGTGTTTTCAAAATTCAGTGGGATTGGGCTAGTGTCCCTGTAGTACGGTCTGTGCTTTTTGTCCATAAGTGAGCCTGTTTGATGTCTAAAGAAAAATGTCAGGGTGGGTTTTTTTCATCATCTATCTCTCACTGAGTCTCATACATTACCTCTCTCCTTTCAAGAAAAAAACACCGTCAAAGGATAGGCCTTTGAATATGTACTGCTCGTTAAACGTTTACATAACTGCCATCATCTGTTGAAATAGGTTTTTATTATACAAATAACAAACAGCTGCAGTTACATTTGCTATAAATGTTGAGCATTATATAAATAATCACACCGCACGTTTCAGTAATCAGGGTGAAAGTGAAGCCAAAATATATTTATTTCAAGTTCATTACGCAAACAAAGTCAATTACGGAATGATTTTGCTATAAACGTCTACAACCAGAGCAATAATCAAACTCCACGGTTTAGTGAGCTGGGTGGCATTGCAGCCAAAATAAACTCAGAAGACATTAAGTACAATCAAACCACCATCGATGATAATTACGTAGTTAACGTCAGTTGAAAACTGACACCCCACGTGCGGTAGTCGGCGGGAGTCGCCATCAGCAAGTTATTGATCAAACACTATCGTCTTTCATAACGTTCCTTACACAGAGATCGTAGTGTTTGAAGAATTCCATGGAAACACGGGCATAAGATTCAAAGCAAATAAACCAACACTGTTCCCTAAAGTGTAACACCTTTCCCGGATTTTTCGTTCCGGAAATACGAAACAAACCACTTTTTGGTAAACAGCGCCGCGGGTGAATTCAGCAGAACGCATTTGTGTTGTTGATTGTTCAGAAGGTGTGTGTTCATCTAAAAGCAGCACTTGACGGTTCATCTCGGATACTGTGAGCAGTGCGTCAGGTTTTGACATGAGTTTTCAATTAGCTCATTCGTTTGAACGTTGTACTTTTACGACATATTGTTGCAAGGTGATGAGGAATCAAAAAGACGAACTCTGGGTGAATAGATTATGAATTAACCATCACGACAAGATATGATTTCATATTGACAAAATACCGTTGATAATAACACAGCCTAATCCTCCCCAGCAACGATTCAATACTATCTCAAGTTTCAAACTTTTCGAGAACGAAACTTTGTTCTGTATTTTTATTAAAACATTTTTTGGACTTAAGTGATTTGTTGTGTGCACAAATATTGGTACTTGTCTCCCTGTCTCATTAGTTCATATTCTGTGCATACTGTTTTATTAGTGGTGCGGCAGGGTAGCTACTGTTCTTGTGCGAGTGTGCAATACTGTCATCGAAAAATGAAATTAACGCTCTGTTCCTCGATAGTCCCTTCATCTTGTAGGAAGTTCGTGTAAATATGGAATTATTGTCATGGCTTGATATGAAGACCTCAGGGGATTTACTGTCAATATACAAGTGTTTTCATGTAATTATTCCTAAACAATACAAACAAAAGAAACCTGTCGAATTTGAGCGTTTCATCTGAAAACTCAGATAGATTTGATATCCCGCTGTTCCCACTCTGTGGAGTGTATCAACATCAATGTTTGTAACCATTAACAAATTGTCGTCTAAAGCGCAAAAAACCCTTCGCCTTCCAATCTGATTAGGCTTTGCCTAATGGTTAAAGACTCCACACGTCGAGCTGAAGACTCGGGTTCGATTCCCCTCTTGGATTCAGTGAGTCATTTCCGGTGTCCCTCAAGATGATATTGCTGGAATGTTGCTAAAGGCGGCGTAAAACTACACTCACTCTGTGATATAAGATCGTGCGATTATCCTTTAGGCATCAAGCTTTAATGTACCTTTTGTGTGACCTTGACCCCACAACAAGATAAACTTTTCTAAATCTGACTTTTGTTTCACACAGGAAGACTAGGTTTCAAACTACGCTGAATTCGAAAAGATGAATTTCTTGTCGCAAAATCCGCAACGTGTACTCTCTCGAAATAAAAACAACAAACCCTTTCCATATCCGTAAGAAATCTTTGCTATAGTCAGAGTCGAGCCTGGACCAGAAAAATAACCGTGTTTGACACCTTAAGATGTGATAACATAGTATGTGTTTGTGAATCACTATCATACTGGTATAAACAACATTAAACATATTCTAAGTCTAGACACCTGCTCACCAGAATAAAATCGGGAACATATGGTGCAAGTCAAAATTGAGAACTGCGTAGGACATCATTTTTGTCAGTGATATGTGACATATCTTCAATATGTCTACCAGGAACCTTTCTTAAAGGTATACGTGATTGCTGTAGCCTTGATTGTTGTTCAAAAGTGGCCTAAACCCAAATCAGTAATGAGATTACACAGGGTCGTGACGGATGCCCCTGGAGTTCTGCTGTGAGTACAGCGACGTACTTCCGGCTGACCCATGACAGGGAGGCAACTATGAAAATTCGAAGAACATTTTGAAATTTAAAAATGTCACCATCCCCTCTAATTTCAAACTGATTTCGAGTTGGTCAGACTCGTTCACTCGTTTGATACCTGTGACCATACACCATTTGCGTTGATCGAGGATTGTAATATGTCATCTCTGTGGTTCAGACTCAGTTTTATACAGTCGGTGGGTCATATAGGTGGGGTGTTGCTGAGGCTAACTTCACACGGGAAGACTTGGTTTCAAACTGTTCTAAAAAGATGAATTCCTTGTCGCATGTGAGGGCGACGTTAAAGTGCAAACGAAACACAGTGGAAGCTGTCTAAACTGGCACTCATCGGGACTGAAGAAATAGTCCGGTTTAGACAACGTTGGATTTTAGAGCTGATAAATGTACAAGCCATCGGTAGGACTGAGACTATGCTGGTGTTGACAGCTTGCCGGATTTTGACAGGTACCGGTTTTGACAGCTTCCACTGTACACAATGTAGCAATGTCATTCTTGCCTTGACCTTGACCTTTACAATACCTCCACACCTCACCAACTTGTTGTTATATCTTTAATGGGCAGGGTATGAATGGTAGGCTGGGCCTAGATTTTCGAAGAGCTCTCATCGCTAAGATAGTCGTAATTGCAATTCATTAACATTAAGTTACGACTATCTTAGCGCTAAGAGAGCTTCGAAAATTTGGGCCTTGATTCTTAAGTTTAATATAAGTTTTAACAATATTTGTCTTTTTCGCCACGTCTGTTTCGGTTATTGTCTGTCGTTGGCGTTTTGATTACTTATACCAGAACTTATATTCTGTCTATTTGTGCTCATACAGGATGGTCGCACGGCGCTCCACTACGCTGCCTCATTCGCCAAAGATGACATCATCAAACTGCTGCTCAACCGGAAGGCCGATCCCAGCATACCCGGAGGGGTAAGTGTTTCCTACCAACTACAAGCAGTAGACACCGTGATCATCATCGGTGCTTGACAAGGATACATTTATTCCAAACTATACCGAGCTTACGATAATGCTGCTTTGATGTTACGGATTAGGTCAGCTAAAACACATGGTGATGACTGTGTGCATATTTATCATTTATTTTCTCCAGAAATTGATTATGAATTTGTGTCAACATGACTAACGGTAGAAGGTGCTTCTTGGGACCGCTGAGAAATGGAAACTGAGGGTGTTAAATTGGGATGAAAAAAACCCCACTTACTTACATAGCACCTAGCTGATGTGGCTATGATCTAATCTGACTGAGAAATTTAACTTTGGTCAAGGTGACGCGATCTGATTTAGGAATATGTATTTCCTTTTGAAAATGCACAGCTTTAGGGTTTGCGAGGTAGTTCTGTGTGAAGATAAACTGGAGTTGAGGAGGTGTATGGACCTGGTATCCTTTTCAGACTGGTAACGTTTACCAATGTTTTGTTCAAGTCTTACTTTCAAAGATATACTTTCTTTCGTCCAGTACTGTATTACTTTACGTACTTGCGGGTTACATCTGTGTGAAGATAAACTGGGGAGATGTGATATCCTTTTCACACTAGTAACTTTTTGTTAGCTTTCATATGTTTTGTTCAAGTCTTACTTCCAAAGGTATACTTTCTTTCGCCCTGTAGTGTATTAATTATCGTACTTGCATTACCACCCACCGGCCGGCATCAAAGTTGCCCTAATCATGTGTACTAAAAGCAATCAAATTATTTTACTGTGATGTTATCTGAACCGAAATAGAAGTGAACTGAACCACTTCAGTCACACCTAAACCGTATATAATCGATGTTTCTGACAGACGTTCAACCTTAATAGGTAATTGCAAACTGTATGTGTGAGACAATATGGCGGCTGTTTGTCCAGCTGTTTTATCCTAAAGTATTCATATACAGACTGGATACTAGTGTTGACGAGGCGATATTTACACCAAAGTTATTTGGACACAACAAATGACAAAGCAGGTCTTTAATATCACTGGAACAACAAAAATCTAATCAAAGTCGAGCTAAGTAAATATATGTAAATCCAAATAGCATTAGTTTTTGTCCTTGCCAGCGGACCCTCGCATTAACAAAGACAACCCTTTCTCATTCTGGGAATATTCTAGAAGAGCGGAAGCTGAAGGCGAGCCATTGAAGGCCAGATTATCGAAGATAGGTTTGAGTGGTATGCTGGCGATCGGTGCTGAGAACTATGCGCTATTGATACCCCGGCTATGTGTAGGTGTATCCCAGTTTTGCAGGACAAACATCACGGTGGAGCAGATTCAGGCCAGATTAGTAACGGCGTAAATTTGATGAAATTTGGACAAACTTTTCTTGATTTGTTTACTTAGGTATACACCGTGTATGAAACTCCTACAAAAAGACAAGAAGTCCACAGGGCTGATAACTGAGAAAGTTCCCAGCCCTGTTACCATGTAACCAGCCCTGTATTAAATGTAGGAAAATGAGACAAGGAGTTAAACGGAAGTAATTAATGAATTACTTGCAGTGAGGTAAACTTAAACATGCGCAAAAGCAAATTTAATAAAACCATGACTTGGGGGTCACTGTTAATTCATTTATTGTCACTGCCATCAGAAAAGAATGACATTATTAAGTGTCGGAAAGAATTCTCTAGAGCAGTCACATTTAGTGTTTGATAAATGGGTAGGTTGATCTGTAGAAGTTAGTTTGATTGATCATGAACCACACAGGCATCATCTAGTTACCACAGTTGTAAATTACTTTCGAAATACTTCCCTTAGTCAATGACATGGTCAAATACATACCCTTGGAGAATGTATTGGCGGACAGGGCCGGCTACAAAAAAGTTGTAAGCCCGCCATGTAACAAGGAAGCAACGGGCTGCCGGGCAGATGCTATTTCATACAATGTTATACGACATATGTTTTTGGGAGTAGTTGAATGTTTTCATTGATGGGACAGGAATCGAACCCATAGGGACGCAACTTTGTACAGAAAATTGCTGGTTCTTGTGCCACTGAGCCACCGTCCCCAAAAGAGACTAATTCTTTGACGGGTTACAAAATGAACACGGCTTTTTCAAAAGGAAATCGACCCATGAAGGTCCCGGGGTAGAATAGGCCTTCAACAACCCATGCTTGCCATAAAAAGTGACTATGCTTGTCGTAAGAGGCCACTAACGGGATCGGGTGGTCAGGTTCGCTGACTTAGTTGACACATGTCATCAGTTCCCAATTGCGCAGATCGATGCTCATGCTGTTGATCAATGGATTGTCTGGTCCAGACTCGATTATTTACAGACGGCTGCCATATAGCTGGAATATTGCTGTGTGCGGCGTAAAATTAAACTCACTCACTCACTCATTCAAAAGGAAATCGAAATACTCTTAACATTAACATAGCATAATATTGAAATATGCCTCTTTCTGAGAACTAGCTAAGCAAAAATACACATGAATGTATCTTTTCTCCTCATTTTCTGAAACACGTGTTGGAAAAGAGATGAGTTACCTCCCCTTGGTGGGGTTGCCTTATGAGAGTTAGTCTGAGATATTTGATGGAGTATTCGCAAAACTATCAATTTACAAGACATTATATCCGATTATATTACATCAAGGCCCTGGGGCTCTGCTCACATGGGTATATAGAACACGGCGCTATATGCACCCATCAATCACATTTCTCTGAGCTGAAGAAATACCGTGTTTACTGATATCGTAAACTTAAGGGCAAAATGAATATTTGAATAGATTTTGATGAAAACATTACACATATCTAAAAATGTACTAGGCAGAAATCGGTCGCCAAAACGTAGCATATTTGCATCTATACATCTCAATCAAACAACGATTTCTTGTTGTTTTTGTTTTTTTCATTTTTAACTACCATCAAGCATGGAGGTACTTTTTCTTTTGTTCTTCGGTGTAAATGGAGTTATGACGTCCCCGCCTGGGCAAATGGGTCGAGACAGTATATCACAATGTATAACCCATATCGATATTGGATATTGTTTGGATATTGTTTGGATATTGTTTGGATATAACCCGTATATCTTAACTTATACCATTTCAGATCTCCACTATAATAAAGTATTCTGTTATAAGGAGTAACCTAATGTCGTTATGTTTCTGACTCCGTCTAACAAAACAAATGCGGTTCTTCATTCTAAAGATTTCCGAAACGCAGTTAAAGCCGCACGGGTTCCCACACTTTTGACAAATGACAAAAGTATTCGTCTAGATTTGTCACATCCTGTCGCAATTTCAAAAATAGTCACCGTTGACAGGTCCTTAAGCAACCTGTTTTATCTACTACCGAGAAGGGTTTATCAACAGCGTCCCGAGACGTGAGTGTGTTCGGATTTTCATGCATTAACGCGAGCAAGGCCCTTGTCAATGGTTTCTATGAAATCGATTATTTCCCAGGATTGTTTTCTGGGTAAGCTTGTGACGTGAACAGACCGACTCTGCTGTGGATGCATATATGTATTCCAAGATCAATTGTCTTTGTAGTTGATATCCAAGTGAACAAGGCAGCCTTTACGTATATCCCTACTTCACTTTCGCTTCACTGATCATATCAGTGTAAATGAAAGCTCGATAAAACTGCACTTATTGTGCAATTAATTTCTTCCACCACGAACGTAAGCGTCAATTTTCCAGAAGGGTAAACGAAAGTGGGGCAACAAGACTTCAACTTCGCATCAGCGAGAACCTCGGTAGAATTTTCCTGGTTGAACGAAACAAGTTGTTTCCATTTGGCTTTAATTGTAAGGAAATTGACCGGAAATATGCAAAAGAGTTTTATGGGGTTTCAATTTCTCTTTGTGAACGACGCTGCAACGTCTATTGACATTCGGCGTTTATTTCATTACATAACGTTAATCACCATCATGACGTCACGCCTCGTTGTGGTAGTTTGATTTGACGACGTGGAGAATAGGATGGACGCGCAGGTAGTTGACTATTCAGGCAGACACACTTGGCAATTAAATCCGCATTTCCTCGTTATGTGATATACTGAATAAAATATAGCTGACTGATTTATATTCATAGGAGGTTGTGTGGTATGTTACCCGGTCTTGGAGCAATGTAGATGATTTAAATATTCATGATACGATTCGTGATATTTCTTTTCAACTCATGGGACAAGGGTATTGTTATTCAACACAACAAAGCTATTGCAAGGACAGACATGAATGATGCTTTACCCTGATGATTTTTTAAATGCATCATCATTCATTGAGATGGGTGTGTCACACACAGAGCTGGTGTTATCGCTTTGGCATTGTAATGTTTTAGCAATGATCGTGTAGAGACTAGTATGGGTTAAATGCCTCATGAATATCAATGTCTGTTCAGTTGTGTATGACAAGGAGGAATCTTTGTGTGAAAGGGAAAACGTATTTCATCGAAGAAATATAAAAACTACCTAAAATACATCAACACGGCGGCATCGGTATAATATGAGGATTTGATAATTACGTTTCACAAGCTATTAGTTGGGATGAGGCCTCTTGCCCAGTCCGAAACCCTTGGGCCATTGGGAAGTATTTATAATTACATAGGGATAGGTACTTTCTAGTGCCAAGAAATTAAGGCCAGCGTTTTCATGGTAATGTTGAATACTGTACTGTTCAGGTGACATTCACAAGTAATCGAGGGCAGTCGGGTAGCACAGTGATTGAAGCGTTGGCTCGTCACGCCGAAGACCGGGTTCGAGTTCCTATGGGAAGCCAATTTCTCATTGAGGCCAAATTATAGTATGTGGAAATTATGTACAATTCGTGTTGCAAATGAACTGATCATTTCATATTGATTTTGTTTTTTTTTATGATTTAATGTTTTTAGTCCCGTGATTTCTGTTTGTCAAATCATACCACTATGCAGGTCAATGTAGAATACAGTTTGGTTCGAGTTATAGGATTCAAAGGGCTCTGGGCCATTGGCCTCATCCGATGCAAACCGTCCGTCACGTCCAATATTTGATCTTTATCAATTCAACAATGACTTATTACTCTGACAAAATTCCCAGTCCCATTGTATTGTGAATGACTAGTGTTGTTTCCTCGCGACAGTCACTATTAGTCACTATCAGAGATTGTCAGAACCTCTCAGTATTAAAGAATATATGTTATATTTTGTTGATAAAATTCATACCGCCAGTCACATGCCATAGTTACAGCCAATGGGTTATTACCAGTTTCCAGTGGGTTGATTTAGCGTTAGGTAAACCGTTTTCCAATTAACCAGCTCTGGCGAACGTTCCATTGTCCCCGGTTGCTACTCTCCAGTACATTGTCTGCATCCTCTATCCTCCGTATCACCATCAATCCTGTCATATACCCATAAACTGTCTCGCCGCAGAGCTAGACGATGCTTGATAATGTCAGAGCGGAAATCAAGGGTTGGGGGTCGAGGACTCTCGTCATTTATGGCGTCTATTTATCATATTTACTCCGTGAGAAATCTGGGTTAAAATACCCTTAATCCTGACGTTGTCAGGCAGGGTCGTCGTTTTTGTCACGGCCCGTTGTACTGGATGTGTGGCTCACGTCGCTGTTGTTGAATAAATATTGTCAGTGATGTAAGTTAAATATGACTGTAATAAAATGATTGTTCGTGTATTCGTTGTATTGATTTGAATTTATACTCACTGATTGCACCATAATAACTATATCTACCCGTGAAGATCCTGTTTAGAATTGGTCTTCAGCAACTCATACCTGTCTTAAGAAGCGACCAAAAGGATCTGGTGGTCAGGCTCACTGACTTTGTTGACACATGTCATAGTATCCCAAATGAGTAGACCGAAACTCATAATGCCAATCACTAGATTGTCTGGTCGATTATTTGCAGACCGCCCCACATGACTGGAACATAGCTGCGTTAAACAAGCCGTCGTTGCGAAATATAGTTTTCTATTATCCCTTGTGCTGTAATTACCTTGTTCTAGTCCCCACATGGGTACGACCCGTGAATGTCCCGGGGTAGAATAGGCCTTCAGCAACCCACGCTTGCCATAAAAGGTGACTGTGCTTGTCGTAAGAGGCCACTAACGGGATCGGGTGGTCAGACTCTCTGACTTGGTTGACACGTGTCATCGGTTCCCAATTGCACAGGCCGATGCTCATGTTGTTGATCACAGGATTGTCTGGTCCAAACTCGATTATTTACAAACCGCCGCCATTTAGCTGCAATATTGCGGTGTGCGGCGTAAAACCTCACTCGCTCACCCACTCACATGGGTACAGTGTGTGAAGCCCATTTTGGTTTCTCCTTCCCTGATATTGCTGGAATGTTGATTAAAAAAACAGCGTAAACCATACTCTAGTCCGATTCGAATGGCATCACTCTTTGAAAAGCAGACCAATCGAATTGTTTACGTCACACCCGAAACGAAACTATGGTCATAAATGCGTTCATAGTATTTACCACAATCTTTTTATCAAAACTTGCAATAGCAAGGAAGATGTAACCTGGTTGATTAGAATGTTTTCACTTTAAAATCAGAAGATTTTCTCCAAAGTCATCTTCCAGAAAACCCGTGAAGGTCCCGGGGTAGAATAGGCCTTCAGCAACCCATGCTTGCCATAAAAGGCGACTCAGCTTGTCGTAAGAGGCGACTAACGGGATCGGGTGGTCAGGCTCGCTGACTTGGTTGACGCATGCCATCGGTTCCCAATTGCGCAGATCAATGCTCATGTTGTTGATCACTGGATTGTCTGGTCCAAACTCGATTATTCACAGACCGCCGCCATATAGCTGTAATAGTGCTGAGTGCGGCGTAAAACTCAACTCACTCACTCATCTTCCAGATATGTCAGTATCAAGCAAGGGAATCTCCATGATGTTTAACGTATCTTAACATAATAGCCTCTTTCATCCGGACTGTTATCAATGGTGAAGACGAAGTAAGGTAGGTCCCATCAAACCATTATCCACACACTGGCGATGTTTCTGGTTGTCTTGCAGTACCCCGAGTGATGATGTTGTCTCCATGTTAAAAATACCTGTTGTTGCTGTGTTTCAGCCGAGTGACCAGTTGCCCATCCACATGGCGTGTGCCCGGTCGGCAGGAGCTGTCCACGCGGTCCAGCTGCTTCTCAGGGCATCCGGTAAAGATGGACGGCTCTCCCAGGACAAGGTATGATCCTGAACTCAGGACCAATTCTCCTCACACGAAGACATTCGTCTCTTCCACATTCACATGCAGTGATTTAACGGCAAAGTGTTTAAATGAAGGGCAGATAATTACAGTTTTGGACTGAAAAGATTTGAACTTGCAACGCTAAGAATAGGATTATCAACCAAAACGACATACTTTTCGCAAATTCAGGAAATCTCTGATCCAGGAAGACAATTCTGCCATAGCTCTTTCCTGCCTTTATCTAAATCAGCCCTGGTCAAATTCATGCTCACATTCAAATATTAGAAATGTAAGCTTCCTGAAATCAATCTTTTCCATTAAGTAATTCATTACAATTAAGCATACCCTATACCTTAAGTGCTGTTCAGGCATTCCAGTGACAAAACATGCCAGCTCAAGCGAAAAGGCGTTTCCAAATGGTTTTGCTTCATTGGTCAGATTACCGAGCCTAGTACTTTCTGTGTTGTTTCCCGCCATATCCCTCCATAGAATGGTAAACGGTGAGCAATCTGGAGCCGGCAGTATACTTATTGGTCCAGGTCCCACGGCCTAGCTTGCTATGAGATGATGCTTGGAGTTCCATGATGTCTTCACTGGGAACTTAATGTCTCAAGAACTACTTTCAACCAACCAGTACACGTATCAGTCAACGTATCTTTGTTTTCCATACTTGGAAACGCATCATTATTCAAGTCCCTTGTGAATGCCAGGAACTTGGGCTCAGATCCTGGGCTCAGATCTTGGGCTCAGATCTTGGGCTCAGATCCTGGGCTCAGATCTCGGTTTGTCCGAGTCATGTTTCCGGGTTTGCAAGCTGCCTACCTCTGGCTTTTGCTGAAGGTTTAGATGTCTGAGACCTATATTTGGCACGAATTTACAGAATTAAATATAATTGAGTCTAAAAAGACTCTCACAGAGCCTTGTCCAATAAACGTGCAACACAAACAAAAACTGAATCCACCATTCGAAATCTAAGATCACTTTATGCTGGAAACCGATTTTACTTGACTTGATGCACCATACACACCAATAGGACCAAGACATCTTGATGCAAATACCAATGCAACTCTTGCTGTCAGCTAAAAGCTGGGTTACGATTCTACAGAACTAGGTCATGAATATGTGTTAATGCATCACTGTCAAATACCGACTATACCAAGTGAGGTGAGAGCATTCTACTCCCATGATAGGACCCATCACAAACACGCATGCGCATTTAGGGGATTCGGTTGTCATGGGCAGCAGATAGTTGGAATATATGCTGATGGGAAAAAAACAAAGAATCGCATCAAAGCGAGATATTGGGAAATATTAAAGGAGCACTTGTCCTTTCATGTGATCCCTTATTTTTTCCCCTCATTATATGATAGTCATATGGATACGAAATACGGACATGTTCCTTTCAATGTTGACAGTGACAGAACTCTGAATGAAATGAAGAATAGGCCTTCAGCAACCCACGCTTGCCATAAAAGGAGAAGCGACTCAGTTTGCCATAAGACGCGACTAACAGGATCAGGTGGTCAGGCTCGCTGACTTAGTTGACACATGTCATCGGTTCCCAATTGCACAGATCGATGCTCATGTTGATCACAGGATTGTCTGGTCCAGGTTTGATTATTTACAGACCGCCGCCATATATAGCTGGATTATTGCTGTGTGCGGCGTAAAACCTCACTCACTCACTGAATGAAATGTCGATAACAAACAGATGCGGAAACAAACCACAGCAAACAAACGTTGACCTGAAAACCAGCTCAGATATACGTCACCATGGATACATATAGATAGGTCAAGAACATGTTAAAATATGTTAGCATAACTATTGATCACGAGTTATTGCTTATGACAGACGTGGGGTTCATTGTGCACGTCGTTAGTTAGTTATTACAAAAATACATTTTAATTCCCTTGCGACCATAAATACACATCTCAATCCCGTCTTCGAATATTCATTTCGGTTTTGTTCAATAGCATAAAATCGATATAAACAATCTATTTCTATTATTTTGATTTTAGGTTGTCAATAATTCACGCATTCTCTTCGAAATCAGCGCGGCTATTATCAGTTAGTAAGACATCGTATTCCGGTACATTCAGTACCGGACGTTGTGTGTCTCCAACTAGGTCTTGTCTTGGAATATTAATTCTTGCTTTGCAATAAAAATGCATTTCTTTATGATGCGAATGTTGCCTCACAATGAACATGGCCAATTGCAGTGGTTTTGTAATCTCATCTATTGCTTCAGTAAGGAGCTTTCTAATCATTTTAGACGAGTACTAAATATTGTAGATCATCGATTTCTTCTGAAAGATCTTGTATCTTTTCACGGGGTCATTCTGCCCTTGTTCTTTAATCAATATCATTTTCATAACTGCTTCTGCAGCTACAGCTAAGTTTAAACTTAGGTTTAAATAATACAGCACGCGGTACGTCAATGTTGTCATTGGCTGTGGAGAGTTGACTTGCGCATAATAATCAGCGCGATCTCTTTGGTAATACTTGCACTGTCAGTAATAGATATATAAAAATAAAACTGAACCCGAACCGCACGAGGTCTGTCCATAGAAAGCCTCCCTATACCATCGGTTCTTATTGCTTGAAAAATACAAGATTGTTATTGCAGAATAGTTAATGGGAGAGAAAATATTTTTTTACGATGTCATTCATTTATATGTTGACTTCTTCGTCTTTGCGTCATCTAGAACGAACGTATTTACCTTGGTTACACTCATTTTCAGAAACAATATCCGGTATCCATTTTGAATTCGATTATATTTTTGGGGTTATTGAAGTATAAACTGGCTTCAGTGTTGTTTTTTCTGCTTCAAAAGGAACACTGTTTACCTCGTTAATAGGCCACTCATACCAACAATTTTTTTTTCAAAATAAAAACAACGAAATTCCAGTTCTATTTCGTGAACGTGTTTTTTTAATTTTGTATATGGACATTTTTTGCAACAGGAAACGATGTACAACGAAAGATATATGAATAGGTATTTGCTAAGTTATAATGAAATGTTTACACGTGTATGTCTGACAACAACCTAGAACCGACCACGTGTTATACCAAGCCAAAGCCATGCAAGGACTTTAGATCAAAGAGACTCCTGATTTGTGTATCATGGGAACGCCAATGTGCCCCAAGACATGACAATGGAAAGAGGACAGAGAGTATCAATAGTATACTATTCAACACTCTGAACGTCTGAAAGTGTTACACAGGCAAATTGCAAAACGACTAAATGTCTTATTTATTTTACAAATTGACCGAAAACGTGTATTTCATTGATAAATTTACGTCTCAGTGTTTCACCAGATGACATTAAATAAAACAAAACTAAAGCTTTCACTTTTGATTCTCACCCTACTATTATTCATTTTATTTGATTTTTAAATCCTTTGCAGTCTCAAGTAATAGCATCAAAACTGTTCCCATCACCAGCAAAATAGCGAAAAGCAGTGTCTTTTGTACAATTCACACTGCATCATGAACATCCGCCTCATACAGTTATCATAGTTGGTCTCGTGTTGCAGAGTGCAGTACAAACACATGCAAAGGCATGCAAATTAAAATATTGATTACACAGCAGTCTCGTTTCCTGCTGACTGAGTTCCGTCCTGTTGCGCAACTTATTGCAATGGTCAGTCCAGAACTCATTCATTTGGATGTGACCCATGAAGGTCCCGGGGTAGAATAGACCTTCAGCAACCCATGCTTGCCATGAAATGCGACTGTGCTTGTCGTAAGAGGCGACTAACATGATCGGGTGGTCAGGCTCGCTGACTTGGTTGACATGTCATCGGTTCCCAATTGCGCAGATCGATGCTCATGTTGTTGATCACGGGATTGTCTGGTCCAGACTTGATTACTTACAGACCGCCGCCATATAACTCACTCACTCACTCTCTGATCCTCGCAAACACGTAGTGCAGCATGCTGTCAAACGGAAATCTGGAAATCGTGGAAGTCTCAAAACAAGGCTTGCCCGCTAAAAACATTTGGCTCTCTGGTACGGACTTGGTATTATTTCAATTACAATGTACGTTACAAAATCACATTTAATAAATGCAAAAACAACATAATAGGTGCAAGCAATGAGCAAGATGAATTATGATTCATTTTACCTCATTACACAGGGGCAGTCTGTGACGACTTTAAAATGAAAATTCATTCCTAAATACCATTTTTTTATGAAACAAGGAATTGGAATTTCGTGTAACCATTGTTGTTTGTAGTGTATCTTTTCACTTTCACACGAGAAAATTCGGATCGGCTGAACGGCAAATCCTTGTCTGAATTAGATCCTGAGATGTTTGGTATGGGTTTGCAAGTTTCCCTTGAACAAACTCATGATGAAGTGGCAAAAGTAAAAATTGGAAATGGCAGTAGAATTGGTCCTTCACATGTTTACAAAATAACGGTTTCAAATTTCTACTGAATGCTGTAAACAACGTTAAGGAGCTAACATTCCCGGTAATTGATAAAGCCCCAACTTGTTCATCCCGTGACATAAACTACCATTTCTGCGAGACGTTCATATTGTAATAAAACAATGGAAAGTTACAGAGGAACAGTCCTATGTTGAAATAAGAGACTATTTGTTCGGTTATTTTCGATATTACACAATGACAGACAATTAATCGACAGGGAATGATCTGAAAGTCCTTAAAATTGATTGTACATTTGATTCTATGTCTGTAGCATAATGGTAGACAGTGGAATATTGATGGGGTGTGCCTTATCTATAGAGGAACTTCGCGTTACCTCGACAACCATGACGATCAATGGCGAGGTGAAGTGCTCTACAGTTATGTTATGTTCTCACAAAACACTTCATTGATTTTCCGAGTCTTTTAAAGTTTCTAAGTCATGTTCGAAAATACAATTCATTTATTGTCTATTTCTGCATGACTTCGACATTTTGAACATGACAGAATTTGACAACTTTTTAGTCACTGAAAGACGTTTCTCGAAGCATTAAACGTTCAATGACTGGACACAGAGAGGCATTTGATGTACATTGATCTTCTCATTAGACAGTACAATGACAAGGGCAGAGCGAGAGTGGAAAGTTTCAAAGGCCAAATAGACCTAAGAAGCCTTATAAACGTCATATGTAAAGTAATCGTTGAGATCGGTTGTAGCTTTCAGTGAGTGTCACCGTTCATCCTTGAGAAAACATTTAGTTTAACTTTGACAAAATATTCAAAGAATTTGTAAACACTTAACTGTTTATCATATATTTCCACTTCACGATCAAAAATGCATATAGATATTTATATAGCCAAAAGCAATACAGGAATTTCTTTCGACCACCTGACGAGGAGATGAAAATATACATCACCAAAATCATTTTATTATAATCTAAAAGCAGTGTCCTTTGTATGATTCCAACCGTACGAGCACAACAAACTACGAGCGAAATAAGGTAGTATTTATATTCGAAGAATGCACCTCATTTGGTGATGGGCATCTTCGTGTATGCAGGGTGTACTATATTTACCATACTGTTATACACCCTGGACTTACTGAGCGCATGGTATTGGTTTGAGATCAGTGTTTTTTCACATTTGCCTTCAGATATTCACCCTCATATCCAGTATCACAGTTACAATAGATACCACTGACCCATTGGCCGCCTTTGTTTCCTGTTGAGCCCTTTTAGATTGCCACTTCGGCCTAAATAGCCGCCCAGTGAAATCATTATCATAAGCGACAGATGTGCTTTGCTTCTATATAAAGAGAACATAAGATAGCATATTCAAACTTGACACATCAAAAACGAAAATTATGTCCGTAGCACTTATACTTTTCCATTGGTATCCCACTTTGCCGTATTTCTTCAGATGATTGATTGGTTTGCCTTTGCATGTGTTTGTAACAGGTGTTACCTGTGTGGCAGAATACAACTCCTGGAATCATTTCATTCACTAGCAAATGTTTATTATCAGAAAAATAACATTTACATTTCTTCCAGCAGATATTTTTATTCCTATTATTAAGATTATATCTGTGAAGGCTGCTACAGGTGGTGGAGGGATGCACACTCACTATTTGATGTTGGTTCGTATACTTATAATAGTCAGATTGACAATGAGATTATGAATCATGCATATGATTTTGTCGTTTATTTTTATATTCATGATGGATGATGTCAGATCAGTGTGTATTTTCTTTCAACAGGATGGGTCAATCCCCCTGTTCCTGGCAGCCGAGGTTGGCAACGTGGCCGTATGCAGGGAGTTGTTGCTCCTGTCCACAGAACAACAGGTTCTTCATAAAAGAAAGGTAAGCAGAATAAAACATGAAATACGAAGTGTTCTGTATTGGAGGTAAGGCGGTGTGTTACAATAATGGTTAAAGCGCCAGGTTGAAGTTTATACATGGGTACAATGTGTGAAATCCATTTCTATAGTCCTTGACGCAATATTGCTGGAATAATGCTAAAATCGGTGTAAAAAAACTTACTCACTCCTATTCGAGAATGGCTGTAGCTTTCCTTCTTAAGGCTCATATGATGAAGGAACGAGGAACTGGCAGTCCATGGCGAAGAGTATTTGAAGCTGAGGCGGACCATCAAATCCACTGGTCTTTATCCGGGTACATTTTTGTGTATGTCAGAATAGAATGCATTTATGTGTGAACGATAAGCAATCAGCCACTGTTCTCATGACAGTGGAAAAATAGGTCCTGACAACCGCTAACCCGTGACCAATTCAAATTACAACAGAAACCCCTGAAGACAGGTGCATGTGTACGAACGTGTATGATAAATTGATCAGAATATAGTGTTCGGTACACAATACTTATGTCCATTCCAAGGCATTCTAACATATCTTTCATTTCAAGGACACAGGCCTACTTTCCAGGACCAAATATAGGACCCAAGACCGTTTGCATAACCAGGACATTCTTCGAGTTGTTTGACGTCAGTGCCAGAAATGCTCTGCTTGTTCTGTGCCATCCCTGTACATCCAAGTCCGCACACAGGCGTATCGATACAATGTAACGATCGTGGCACGGACAAATCAATTATGCGATCATCACTGTCTGTGTATAAAACAATATGTATAGAAGTTCTCTAATAGCAGAATGAACACGGTTGCCATTTCAGCATTTATCATCGGTTAAGGCATTTTCGAGACAAATTTAAAGCATTACAATCACGCTCAAATTCAAGACCTGTCATGGCTTTCTGTCAAATGATACAACAGCAACATATTACAAACAAAAACTTTTATCAAAATAGTAGATATGTACTCTTCTAATGAAATTGGTACGTATTTCGCACAAATATATGTACAAAATATAAGGTTATAATTTTGTGATGAAGAATCTTAACTAACCCTTCGTCTCTAGATGTTCAATGCGGCGTTAAACGACAAAAAAAAAACCTCTGCTCTCTGGACCCTTATGATAGAAGACATTCGTTTCATATATATACATAATTATACAAAAACAAAAACAAAAACCAAAGAACAACAATGGAATGATATAATTTTCTTAAAGAAATAGAAAGAGACACAAACAAAACGCTCTAGTCTCCGGAAATAAAACATATTTCGCAGACAAAAACAATTATCAAGTTGTTCAAAATAATTATTTATGATATTGCCCATAGGATCGTCTTCATATTCAGAATGAGCAGGCGTCTTGATTTGTCGTGTAGTTTAGACTTGTATGGGGTGCTTGTAGATACATTTGTTTCAGCGACTGGTGACAGGGTATAAAATATACTTACTAAACATATATATTGATGTCGGTATTGTTGGCGTTTGTTGTTTACAGGACACGGGGGATTCAGCAATACATATCGCAGCCCGGCGGAGGGACATTGACCTGGTCAAGTTGCTCCTGGACAGCAAGACTCCCGTGGAATACCAAAATGTGAGACAACAAAAAGGGGCAAAAAAGAAATATAATTTTTTGTTATTTCGGAATTTAGTGCCGAGTTTGGTAGCCGAGTAGTCAAAGCAAGTGGTTAAAGCGCCCATCTTCGATTTGTACAAGAAGTGAAGCCGATATTTGGTGTCCTAGGTCGCAATAGTGCTGGAATATTGCTAAAAGCGGCGTCAGGCCATAATCACTCACTCGAAATATCTTGCTGATCTGTTATGTCTCAAGGTAACAGACTGACATTAGTTCGGGTACAACATGTTATTTCTCTCTGCTGTGTCTTAAAATGTGCTGTTGTAAGGTAAACACTATATTTCATCTATGATATGAACTCATATATTTTGCTCGTATTTGTCCATTAAAGAAGTCTCTTTCCAAAGAAGTCTCTTTCCACGTATTTGGGCCTTGCATAACGCTCCTTCCACAGTGCCTCGAAGTGGAGACATATAATATACGTAACTGATAATTAAGTGTGAAATAGTATCTGTAAAATCCGCCCAGCTGTGTATCTATCTGCCTTCGTGGTAGAGATCAGGTAATTACCACATCATTTAAATACGTAATCCTTACTACATGCGGAATATCAACAGATATATAAGTAACACTTTAAGCTGAATGCGAAACAGTTTCAACAGCCCGGCACTCAGTTTTTTTGTTTTGTTTGTTTGTTTGTTTGTTTTTGTTTGTTTTGTTGTTGTTTTTTGTTTTGTTTTTTGTTGCTGTTTTGTTGTTGGTGTTGTGTTGTGTTTTGTTCTGTTGTTTGGGGTTTTTTTTATTCGTTTGTTTCTTACATCACGTGTGTGTTATGTTGTTTCCAGGCAGAAGGTCACACGGCGCTCCACCTGGCGGCCTGGGAGGGAGACGAACCGTTGGTGAAGTTCCTCTACAACATGAAAGCCAACCCAAACACACCCGACAACGTAAATACTGCAATAACATCTTCCTTTTAATTTTCGATAGGTCGACTCCCGGTTATTTCATAATAAACGACCTGAATAGAAGGTGCTTGATGTTACCCTGCCTTGAACTTCAAGGGTATAAAACAAGTCATCTTGGATTCAGAATATTTTACCTCACTGTGGAATCAGTGTTAAGTCGTGACACGTTGTCTCTTTGCTCAGATTATAACAAAGCTAAAGAATAAGTGGAGAGTTCGTGTTCATATCTACAACAACCGATATTATTTGTTGTAAGTCATCTCCATCCGTGATGACTATAGTCCAGCGTTTACACGTAAAACTTTAACTTCCTCGGTTCTTTCATATGTGTCCGGTGTAATTATTTTGAACGCTTTGTAGAAACACTCCGCCAGGAGACTGAATACAACATAAAACAACAAACAAACACATCGTTTGCTGATTTCTTATTGATATCGTGATCAAGTATGAGCGTATGAGACAAACGGGGGTTTAATATTAGCATGCAATGACATTAAACAGTTTCAAACGCTTTAGGAGGATGATTGTTTCTGTTTACTATGTCCCACTGATTGTCATGACAGTTTGACAGAACTCCGCTCCACATCGCGGCAGAGAGAGGCAACTCCAACATCGTGGAGTTGTTGGTGGACAAGTTCAAATCGTCTGTGTCCGCGCGGACAAAGGATGGCAGCACGCTGATGCATATAGCCTCCCAGTTCGGACATCCAGAAACAGCACTGGCCTTCCTCAAGAAGGGCGTGCCTCTACAGATGCCAAATAAGGTATTCTGTGAAGAACAATTCAAAACAACAATAGAGCGCCCATTGATAACATTGACGTTCTCATGACATTACTGTTCACAGAAAAACCCATCAAGTAATGAAATGCCGTGCCAAAGAAAATAAAATGTAGCTTTTGCAAAAGTTGTCAAATCCATGTTTCAAGTGTTTAAACAACAAAACTATCGAACCAGTAGAGTTTAACCAGTTATTGTCCTTATTGATCAAGGTGATGTTAACACATGTGTAAATGCACGCACCTCTTGCTGTTATTTATGTTTCGACAGTTTTTTTATCGTACAGAAGTGTATTTCTGTTTGTGTTTTCAGTCCGGCGCTATCTGCCTCCACGCGGCCGCCATGAAGGGTCACACAGCGGTGGTGAAGGCCCTGCTGCAGAAAGGAGCGCCCGTCGACACTAAAACCAAGGTTTGACCACAGACCACAACAGCCTTACACAAGGCTTTATAAAGAAACCAGTTATTGCAAAACAAAATTAGCCCTTCCTGAGTGTATTGTTGTGTGATCTGATTATAAGATGGCCAGCCAACACATCTGTAGTGTTCCCTTTGACGTCCTCGTTTTTTTACTCGGAGAATGTTTGTGATCAAAATGAATTTGGAAAAAGTTCCCTTAAAATTTCACTAAATAATCCCTTCTTCATTTTGTCATTTTGGAGGGAATGATAAAATGTAAGGTCTTAATGCCTTGAAGGTGTTTTGAGAACAACGTCATCATTGTGTACTGCAGGACGGATCGACTGCTCTCCATGTGGCAGTAGAACACTGCAAGCCTCAGGTGGTCCAGACGTTGCTAGGATACGGTGCACAGGTGGAGCTCAAGGGAGGAGAGGTAGAATGCAGTACCATATCTTGACGTACACTGACGTACATTGAAACTTTGATTAGACGACGTAATTACCAAATTTCAACTTATATTAACACGGTATCTACAATCTACAATTATTGAATCTGCTGTGAGAAAAAAAGCTGCTTTCGCCTTTACCTTTCAAAACGCCCCTATTCCTTACCCCTGCAGGCCTTCGAGACCCCCCTGCACATCGCTGCCAGGACAGTGGAGGGTGAGAAGTGTGGCGAGATGCTGCTCAGGTCGGGAGCCAACGTCAACGCAACCAGAGAGGTAATGACGTCACATCCATGACACTCAAACTAAACATGGATTCATGTACAGATACCCCTTTCTCCTCTTGTTTATCATGCCATGTACAATTAGACTGTTGAAAATATATTACCGTCCAAGGCTGTGGTCTGTTGATAACAACGGAGTGAAAGACCAACATTGATGTGAGACCAGATTAGGTGACAATGACCTTCCCAACTTGTAGCCCACATAGTAGCATAACGTATGTAAAGTTAGGAAGTGTGTATTAAAAATCTTTGATCACCACCAAACTGTTTTCATGTGTATATTATCTACATATGGAAATGGTGGTCTACGCACCGAGCGGATTTGTAGTAATTTGTGGTTGATGTAGTACCCTGGAGTTGTATATCTATCCTTGTACCAGAACGGCGAAACGGCCCTTCACATAGCTGCCCGATATGGCCACATCAAGATGGTGACGTCACTCCTGGATGAGGGCTCGGACCCGCTACAACACTCAAAGGTGAGGGAGTGAATGACATTCAGAGAAAAACATACGAGTTTGTTTTCCTGTTTTTCTTTTTTGTTGTTGTTCTTTGGATTTTTGTTGTTAGTTGTTTTTGTTACCAGGATTTATTTGATTTTTGTCATGAAAGATGTTTGCATATTATCTGTTTATGAACATTTGATCAACCTATCATTGTTTTTGCAAAGTAGATCATTGGGTAATAAATATGTGTAAACATCATGGGATAGTAACGATGTCAGGTACTTCATTCATTTCTTGACTACGCCATTGCTGTTGTGGTGTATACACGATCTCTGCTGCAGGCGGGGGAAACCGCCCTCCATGTCTCGGTGCGCTACTGCCATCTGTCTGTGGCGGCGGAGATCCTCCGGTTCGTCTGTCAGGAGAAGTCCCGGATAGACGCCGTCATGATGGTGAACCAGCAGAACTTTGTACGTACAGTGTGAATGTCTGAGCCATCTTTTACGCAATGCGCTGGTTCTCTTGCCTTCGAAAATCAGAAAACTGCATAACAGTAATGACCCGGAGCATATGAAACCATTTTGTACCCAATGCGGTCTTTCCCTAGACGGAAAATCAGAAAACTACAGTTTTTATTTCGACATACACATACGCCCAAAACACACGAACCAATTGAAAACAGGCCACTTTGAGGCCAAGTAAGATAGAAGTGGTCAATAAATGAACTCTTATCCTCAGTAGTGGGATTGTAATTTCGAATAAATATGTAATTTACGTATATGTCAAATCTCGAAAGTTAAGACTTTATATAAGATTGTTAAGGGTGAGTGTTATTTTAAATATGAACATGTAACTGATTTGTTAGTAACAGTGGCGTAGATTCGCTAACGCCGTGTGTCTTTGTGTCTGCAGGAGGGGGAGACCCCGGTACACTACGCGGCGGAGTTGACCAAGAACATGGCTCACGACGAGTTCGAGGACTCCGACATGATGAAGCTGATGCTGGAGTTTGATGGCGATACCAACCTCCAAACCAAACTTGTGAGAACTTCATGGCTCTCTACCATTAAGTTCGCCCTTAAGTTTGCCCTTCGATTAAAGAATATCAGACAATACGTGTTTTATTGGTGAAAATCCTTCATTTGATGACATACAGATTTAGAAGGGTCTGTGGCCGTTGACATGGTATGTGTAAACATAAACTATTTTAGGTTTGCTTTTAAAATGGATTGGAATGAATTTTAAAATTGAAAGTTACTTGCATTTGCCAAGCGACGCTGTTGCTGATGTATAACTGTAGTAATCCCCTCTCCCTACAGACCCACGAAAGTGCACTTCACTACTGTGCCCGCGCCGGAAACGATGACGTCATGCTTGAGATTGTCAAACACATCGAAGCCAGTAGTCTCCAGGTCGCAGTCAACAAACAGGCCAAGGTAGCACACGCACACGCACACGCACACGCACACGCACACGCACACGTACTTGGAATACCTGCATGCACATGAATATACACAGGCATACGCCCTCTTTGAAAACAACAAGGCAACTTTTACTTGAAACCTATCACATGACATTTTGTCTGATGGGGCACAAGTATTGTACAGTATTCAGTGTATATGAGATTTGAGAAAATATATTAAAAACAATTCAAGTAGTTAAGTTATTATCGCCAAACATGTCCGAAAGACAGCAATATAGTACCACCATATGTCTGCTTAATTCCAGAACTCCATGTCCCCGCTGCTGGTGGCGAGTGAGCAAGGTCACCTGGAGATAGTCAAGATCCTGTTGAAGAATCACGCTAGGGTGGACGTTTTCGATGAGGTAGGACAGTGAACAGGGTGTAGACAACCATTTACTACGCATAACAGGAAATACATTAACACATATTACTCATGACAAGAAAATCTTAGTTTGCCTGGTTGGCCTGTATTCGTTTTATAGCGAGAATAAGATTATTAATAAAAATGTGAAATTAACTGCTAACATTAATACTGCATTTTGATTTTTGATTTTTAAGGACGAAGTTATTCGTCCTTAAGTTTTATCAACAAACATTCTTCGCCAATTCTATGAACCATGTCGTATGCATTACGTGAAGGGCACTGTCTCACTAGCCTAATGTTAAATGCCGACGATCGGGGTTACATTATCAACACAGGTACTAGGTGTGAATCAAATTTCTGGCATTTCCGTATATCAAGCAATACTCACTCACTCATTCCGCGCTCCATCACGTCTCCAGCACGGTAAGGCAGCGCTCCATCTGGCCGGGGAGAACGGCCATGACCAGGTTGCTGATGTTCTGTTGTGGCACAAAGCCTTCGTGAACGCCAAGTCCAAGCAGGGTTTCACGCCACTCCACCTGGCGGCACAGAACGGCTACAACAAGCTGGTGAAACTCCTAATCGAGACCCACAACGCCACCATTGACGCTCTCTCCCTGGTAGGCAGTAATGCTACTTTGAGCTCTGAAACGATCAGAAAGCAACTTTTTTTTCGAATATCCCTTAAACAAGAAGTATCAGTTAAGATGAGAGGACAATGGCTCACATTATAAAACTTTCGTGGTCAACCATGTCATATGACTTTAATTTGTTTTCTAAATATGATGATTCTGTTGAAAATATGTAGAATGCGTATTAAACGAAAATATCATGTATTTAATTGTAAATCTGAAAAGTCAATTTAATTTATGAAAACATCCAAGAAATCAGAAAACAGTTCCATAGCACTTGTCTCCCCTGTCCCCAGGCTAAGAAGACACCTCTGCACATGGCTGCCCAGAGTGGTCAGATGGAGGTGTGTAGTACACTCCTCAAGATGAAGGCGGACCCCAACGCTACGGACGAGGTAACCACATCACACGGTTTAGTCCCACAAAATCATGTTGTACTCTGAAGTTGAATACACGCACTTCCAAAATAGACATGGTTGTAAGGACAGCCCTTGCAGCAGCCCTATAAGAAATGGTTTGTTCTGCTAGGGTTATGAAATACCGTTCCGTTCAATCTTCCCCTGGAATGGAAAAGCTACCATCATCACAGATACAGTGAGCCCCGTTAATCCAGAGGGAGTCCATTACTTTATTCATGAATAATTACTTGGATGCTTAACCACAGCCACGGAATCAACAGATTGTCATGATTTCTACTTGACATAAAACCAGCATCACTTTGAGATTTCCTCAAATGCCAGACTGACAAACTGTGATGTTACTGGAATACCTAACTCACCCACTCACTCACTCACTCTATTATGTTCCAGCGAGGACAAACGCCACTCCACTTGGCGGCTGAAAATGATCACTCTGACGTTGTGAAACTCTTCCTCAAGTATCGCCCTGAGTTGGTCACAATGGCTAACACCGTAAGTAGTAGTTACCGAGTTCCACTCATACTGACTAGAATAAAGCACATCCTGGACATGGTACTCAACAGTTTGTGGGTATCCAGGCAACCCTTATCCTGCTATTAGTGACAAATAACATTGTGTACCAGCCATGCTAACGCTAACAGAGAACGTCCTGTAGTCAGCTGCTGTCGACGTCTTTAGACACTGACCCTGGTAGTAATATGCTCTACTAACAGTTAGATCAGGTATTTTGTTATTTAGTAACAATTCGTGTCATCATTTTGTAATACTAACTGTTCAAATGTCAATTTTGTCATGTACATGTAATAATAACTAGTAATAATCTTTGCTACAGTTAGAAATATCATATATTTTGTCATTCAATTACAGTTACCTGTCAATCATCCTATCATTATTATAATAGTTACAAATTCCCATATTGTATAATTTAATGGCATTTAGATATGTGATATCATGCTATTAATAGTAAGGAAAATCAGGATTTTGTTTGTCGTTTAACGACAATTAGATATGTTGTTCTGTTCAAGTATCAGTTACAAAATGCCAGGTATTTTGTCATTTAGTGGCACTTAGTTACCAGGTTTGTGCTAATAACGGAAAATTCCTGATGTTTGTGCTACTAACAGCAGTTCAGTTATGTGTTGAAGTGTGTTATGCTATTGTAGTGCAGGTACATTTATGCTAAGTAAATACAGACTGAATGCAAATGTGACATCTCTACATACTTTCCATATAACCGTAAACTTCACAGCATACCCCGTGTGTATCTGAAACCAGTTGTCACTCACTAATACAGACATCAACTATCACTGACTCCAAGTTATCTAGACTACTTAAACTCTTTCTTATATGTAAATTGTTTAATTCCATTCCAAAATCAATTCTTTCTGTACAACGTTTGGTCACAGGCTGTCTTGTAAGAATTTTGTTTGGGTTGGGTTTTTTTCATAACAGAGAAAGACGTGTCCAGTATCATGGTTTCAGTAAAACATGGGGTATGGTCTACTTGTAACTATCTCTACTATATGTAACCATGCCAACCGCTAAATATATAACCATTTCCTAATTCTGTATATATAGCCATGACTTCCGCTCATCAGTATATTATGTAACCATCTATCGTATATATAGCACTAACACTACTAACACTAGCATGTTGTTGTGCCTCAATCTATATATGCTTTTCACTGTACGTGCCAATCACACAGGATGAAGTAAGTATGTTCTTATATATGATGCTGCGTTGTGCATTGATGGCCGTGAACGGTAGTACTGAGCGCTTATTTTAATGTTTTAATCTTGTGAGCATGTTTTAGATTGTAGGCGGTACCAGTGAGTGTTAGAATTGTATTTATGTGCATCAAATGTGGTATTTAAACATATACGAGGTTCATATACTTACAGATACTGTATAATATCAAAGCTACTTTGAACATTTTCTCGGGGTGCTAAATTTTGAGTATGTTGTAGTGGAAACTCACAATAAAGGAATGTTTATTCTGCTTCAAAGCGACTATTGCTTGTTTGTTTGACATAATAAACAAGACGAGCGCATAGCCACGCGTGTTTTTATTGATTTCTTCAACATCAACCTTCGAATTCAACTGTTAATAGATTTTATGAAGTTTGCAGTGGCCTTTCATCTATCTATCAATCTATCTATCTATCTATTTGTCTGCCTGTCTGTCTATTTGGACATTGATACACCAATCAATATGTCTCTCCATGCATCATTTTCTTTTATGCATGCTTAGCCATGCTACATACACATAGTTACCTACCTTAATTATGCTACATCAGATTCTTTACCAAAATACATGTCTATGCATGCTACACTAACTTCTTTACCCGGGCACATGCCCATTCACACTAGACTAAATTATTTTCCCTCGTACATGTCTATTCATGCTGCGCGAAAGTATTCACCCACGTAATGCCCATTCATTGTACACTAAAATATTTACCCATGTATATGTCTGTTCATGCTATACTAAATTATTTACCCACGTACATGTTTATTCATACCGCACTAAATAATGTACCCACGTACGTGCTACACTAAATTGTTTACCTACATGTCTCTTCATGCTACACTAAATTATTTACCTACATATGTCTCTTCATGCTACACTAAATTATTTATCTACATATGTCTCTTCATGCTACACTAAATTATTTACTGATGTATATGTCTGTTCACGCTATACTAAATTATTTACCGACGTACATGCTTATTCATACCACACTAAATAATTTACCCACGTACGTGCTCCAGTAAATTATTTACCTACATGTCTCTTCATGCTACACTAAATTATTTACCGACATACATGTCTATTCATGATGAACCACATTATTTACCTACGTACATGTCCGTGCATGCTGCAATAAATTATTTACCCACATACATGCGTATTCATGCTACACCAAATTATTTACGGACGTGCATGTTTATTGATGATGCAATCAAATATTTACGGGTATACATACCTATTTATCTTTTGTGCATATTAATCTACCCACATGCATAGTTACTTAACCTCAAAATATTTAACGACAGACGTCAAAACATGCTACATGTAAATAGAATCCACTCACATGCCTAGTTCTGCTGTATCAAACTACTTTCCTACATACACTGCTTTTATGCTACATTAAAGTTTGCCCTCAGAGTATTGACTTCCCTCCATCTACACATTTCCTATTTTACTCTGTCTTACTCTGCATATCTCAGATGCAGTTTCAACAGGACCTGACTTCGGTTCTCTGAAGACTTTCGCCTTCAAACAATTGATCTTAGGGTATAGCATGCAAATATTTGTCATGACTTTTTTCGCAATCACAAGTATCAAACACTTACCATTTTATTGTGCAATGTGTACGTAGACAGATGTAGGCAAATATGAATGTGGACTGGTTAGCGGTTATCTGTAGAAACCTCTATCAACATTAAAGAGAGTAGCTGGTTTTCGTACACTCGCAAGTGTACAAGACGTTGCTATAGCAACACCACGGAACTTGTTGAAAACCGATAAGCAACCAGAAGGAACTACATGAAAAAGCCAAAACAACTCTTGTGCATGCAAATGTTTGCATTTCGTCAAAGGGATTCCAATCGTTTTTCATAGTCAAACTGTTGTGATTAGATTCATTGTGACTTTGTAGCTGTGATAAATATATCCCTGACTGGCAAGGATGAAGTAGACTGAGTAGATAGTGATGCTGCTCAATGTGTAGCTCGTAGTGGCATCTATGTGTAAACATGCGTATATTTATGTCGTGTTTTATAATACAATGCTCACTATATATTTATTTCAGAATTAATTCAAAGAAATAATTTGAAGACATAACAAATGTCAAGTGTCGTTATAGTGCTTTCATAACTCTTTACTGTATCTTACTGAACTGTCGCCCTTTCTTACCTCTTTTAAGATTGTCTCGTCTCAAACGTACAAGGATGTACGGATATTGCAAGACTGAACCATGTGTGTAACTGCACAGCGAAAGTGTATGAAGCATGCCCATTCTTTTACGAAGAGACGAGTCCCCCTTTAATTCTCAAGTGTGCTTACTGTATGCCTCTTGGTTTGAAATACATTTCTGATCTACCTTGAACGTATCGATATGAGGGACATTCGTATCTATATCTTGTGTGGGGCCCGTTTGTTTTTCAGTCCTGGAACTGAACAGTATATGGAAACAACGGATGACTTTGTGTTTCCGTTTGTGAACAGTTAATATCTGTTAATGTTGGAATCAAATAGGAATTGACATGTGTTACTCTCTCTATATTTTTATGGGTATTTTAGACATAAAGTTGTCATAGTGCATAAGCATGGCAGGTCCTGCAGGCCATAGTTGCATATCAGTGAAAATATATTTCAATATTTGGGTAACTGAAACATTTTAATTGTATACCACAGCGTCAACAATGTATTCCAATGCAACGGAAGTTGATACCCGATAAAATAGAGTGACAAGAAAAGTTGGAATTTTCAGAAGCATCAAAATCTTGTAATGTCGAGACGAAAGTGACATAGATTGATTCCTGTGTTGAATGTGCTAGCTGACACAGGGTCATGCAGCTTGTTTTGGGTATTGTTCTGACCACGCGACCTCTGCTTCCAGAACGGCATGACGTGTGCCCACATCGCAGCAGCCAAGGGTAGTGTTGCCGTCGTGAAGGAACTGATGCGCTTCAACAAACACATCGTCACCACTGCCAGGAACAGGGTAGGTACCGTACTGCTGATGGTACAGTTGGATGTGAGTCTTTGACTCTTTGGCAGTCAAAAAACTGACTGAGAGGTATTTTGTCATATCTGTTGTATCTCCAATATGGAAGGTAATGTCATATCCACTACTAAGAGACCCGTGAAGGTCCCGAGGTAGAATAGGGCTTCAGCAACCCATGCTTGCCATAAAAGGCGACTCAGCTTGTCGTAAGAGGCGACTAACGGGATCGGGTGGTCAGGCTCGCTGACTTGGTTGACACATGTCATCGGTTCCCAGTTGCGCAGATCGATGCTCATGTTGTTGGTCACTGGATTTTCTGGTCCAGACACGATTATTTACAGACCGCCGCCATATAGCTGGAATATTGCTGAGTGCGGTGTAAAACTAAACTCACTCACCCCACTACTAAGAAAATCTTCTGAATTCATTATCGAGAGACACATTCGTTGACATCATGTTTTGCATTGATTATCAAATATGTCCCGTGAAGGCATGTGCAGTCTACCATTAAAACACCTTGAATGAAATCGTGTATAATCCATCAGTAAGTGGCATGTTGAAGTAGCGTTACCTCCATTCGAGGAGGCGACTTACTGGATCGGGTGGTCAGGCTCTCTGACTTGTACACATATCATATCGTATCCCTTAGATCGATGCACATGCTGTTGATCCCTGGCTTGTCTGGTTCAGACTCGAATATTCAGAAAACGTACTGCCGGAATATTGCAGAGTGCGACAACAATCAAACTACCCCAAATCCTAAGACGTATGTTCAGTCAAGACATTCGGGTCTTTGGTCCAATGTTGGTATAGGTGAGACACCGATGAGACAGTGTCCACCTACCCAGACAGTTCATTCTATGTGTAGTGTTACTATGGCGAAGTCTCTCTCCCTGACAGACTAACGACTCCCAGGCGCTCCATCTGGCTGCAGCAGGGGGTCACAAGGCCGTGGTGCAGGCGCTACTGGAGGCCGGCGCGTCCCCCACCGACGAGAACGGGGTAAGAATGGTAGACAGTATCTCTTTAATCTAAACACGATATACAGTGTGTCCCTTTTACGTGATGGTGCAGTTCACATACTTTATATAGCAGGGAAATACTGCAATGTTAGTGATTCAGAAGTCAAAATATTGGAAAATTGTGGGACTGAGACCATTGTTGTAGTCATGCAACATGCCATGCAAAGATCATGTTATTGGTGTGAAACAATCATTATTAGCCTGTCAGTCAGTGAAAACTTAGAATAGCATTTTCTAAGCTAATGTGATGAAGAATGATGATGACTTTATGGTATATAAGAGAATATGAGAATAAAGGCGTTGCATACCCATAAAATTATCATTCATGAACGGCAATGAAAGTTTCAATGATCTTGTAATTAACGATTAGGGTTAGCGGGGACGCTGATTTGACATGGTTGATCGGCTGACCTTTGTAAGCCGGTTGTGTTCTGCAGGACGGGATGACGGCTATTCACCTCGCCGCCAAACACGGCCACGTTCCAGTGCTGGATGTCCTCAAAGGCCGAGTGTCATTCAAGACAACAAGCAAGAAGGTGAGCTACAAGCAGCAGGAAGCCCACTGATGGAAGTACGAACCCACAGAAATACTGGGCGTGAACAAACTGAACTATTTTCAAGTCCCCTTTATGTATAATTATTGTTGAATGTTGGATTTAAGAAACAAGTATAAATGAAAATGTTTGTATTTCTGTTCATATCGCTCAGTACACTTTAGTCAATGGCCATAATCTGGATATAGAGAGCAACTCATTGGTGATGTTTGTAACTTGCAAACGTAATAGATTTGCATGATGGGCTGTGGAACGCAAGCGCTGCCTAGGTCCCAGACGTGTAGAGGTTATTAGTCAGGGTCAAGTTGAGGTCCTCTTGTTCATCCTCCTCCTCTTCATCACCGTCATCATCTTCGTTGTTGTCGTCTCACGTGGTCGCCATTATATGAACTGTATGATGCAGTTCTCCCCAGATCTCTGGCTCTGTTTCCTTGTTCATCATCTACTCTCGTATCCTCATGTCGTATCTCGTCCACTCACGTATAATCTCGTCTCCTTTCCAGACTGGCCTCATGGCGCTCCACGTGGCTGCCCACTTCGGCCAGATTGACTTTGTCCGCGAGATGCTGACCAAGGTGCCAGCGACGGTCAAGAGTGAACCTCCAAATGGTGAAGGCGGAATTAAAGACACAGAGGTAACAAGAACACAGAACTAGTCTATTACATTCACTGATAATCGCGCATCATCACAGGACCAGCGCGACCGTCACGTGTTGTGTGTTACTCGAATGCTGTTGATATGTCTGCATGCATCCCTCAGCTTGGATAGAAATGGTAGTCATGCTTGGTACTTACAGCTGGAAAATAATTCCAACATCGTTCCCTGTGTAGACAGTCCAGTAGTGCATAGTTTGGGGTTAAATGCAGGTCTAGTACTGACTGAGAGCTAAGAACTTCAGATGTTAATATGCGATACTTGCATTCACGAACGTATGCATTTTAAAGAATTGTGGGCTGCAAGATAAATTCTGAAGCTGTTAATACCATACTGAGTCTGGATATTTTCTACATAATAACGTTTAAGACATAATAATCTGTCCAAACATATTTATCGATCCGATCTGCCAATTATTTTGGTAACTTTTTCAACTGTAGTGGGAAACCGCAATTTTTAAAACTTCCATTGTGAAGAATATAACTTAATAGTTTCCTACGTGTATTTTCAAAAAGACTTTCAAGAAGCGCGGAATACTCAAGTTCCAATCTTACATCGACATGGTGCTTGTAGGAATAGATCCCTCCTATCCCAGTACCCCTTCCATTGTCAGTCCTTAACCCTGTGTATCTATGTAGATAGATTGTTACCTGTGTGTGAAAATATGTGAAATAGACTGTTCCACTTCTTCTTACCTCACCTCCCTGCATGTTTGTAGACTGACTCTTCCGTTTTCCAGCTCGCCATGAAATGGTTGAATTTCTTGTCAACCAGTTGTGAGGTGAGAAATGTGTCGATGAGTAGCATGTGTAAATGTTTGTCAATCCTGTCCAGTGTGCATGTCAATTTACCATATGTATATAACCAATATTTGTACTGTTACACTTGCCACTGCAAATTAATTGTTTGTTCTTGAATATTTTTCGATTTCAGTGTCAGTCTATTCACATTATGAATTTCAAAAAGGAACATTTCACAGTGATTTTTTTACGAAAGACAACACCTGTGTTTTGATGATCAGTTAGAACTTCTGTTGAACATTCCACTGAAGACCACACCAATATCACCTGGGCAAAAGAAAGTAAACAGGTGTAGTTGTTGCAGCAATCCCAACTTTGCTAAGAAAACTAATTAAATTTTTGAAGAACACTGATTATACAACGCAACCATCATGTTTCGTTTGCCAAAATGCAACCTAAAACATATGTTTGTGTTTTGCACGAAGTTTTGCAAAACTGTGATTATTGTCCTATGCACAAGCAAATTTCGTACATCGGGTCGTGACGGCTGAACAATTACTTGACAAATATCTCATGAGGAAATGCCACAATAAATGCCACAAACAGGAGCCTCCATATTGCAAGGGCATTGGTTTGCACAAGTCAAACTGTTAACCGTTTCAATATGACAGATCAGACACGTGGTCGACCTAGAATTCGACGTCCCAGTCACAAAACCCAAAGAGGATCGCTATCTGCGGGTTATTCATCAACCCAACCGGATGTTGACCGTGACATCATCAGAGGTAGCCACGTCATTGTGTCATTGCATGAGCCGATTCACAATGACAAGACGACTTCGTGCTGGTGACATATGGGCCCAACGACTGATGCGTTGCATGGCTTTGACCTTGGAACATTCTGCAGTGGTCATTACCACATCGGTGTTTATTGTTATTTTGCTGATAAAACACGTGTATTGCAGTGTGCCTCAATATATATTTTCTATTTCATGAAAAGGTTTTCTCATTTCCTTCATATTGGAAGAAACACTTTCCTTTTGCTCGTCAGTTTATACAAAAACTCTTAAGCGCGTTTGAAGCGAGCGTTAGATAACTGCCTCAAATACTAGGACATCAGCTTAAACCTTTTGAGGATATTATCTGTTCAATTTTCAACAAAACATTTCCGACAAATAAAGTGTAAATGTAAAGTTCAACATAATTATCCATTATGAAACCGTAATGGCAAGAAGGTATAGTAGCCGGGTGTTACGCTGGTCAAAGTTTATCTACCTGTAAAATCCCTCATAGGAAAACAGCAAAACCAACTGAAAAGTTTCTTGGCGATTCAGTGAAAAAGGAATCAGTTGGTGTGGCCTAACTATAAAACGTCTGTCACGTTTCAGCCGATGTATACAACGTGGCTTCCACGCGCAATCATATGTCCGTTGTATGTTTAACACCATGTTGCTCATCACTGTTGCCATGTTGAAGCATTCACATTCGTATATTGACGTAACACTATCTATTTCAGCGTTGTAGTCTCGGGGAAAGTAGTTTGAACCGTTTTGTTTTACGAATTCTAGGAAAGAATATGGTTTCACCCTAAATAAGTCTCAGCTGTATCACTATGCGGGCACACGTTAAGCAAATGTCGGAATCGAACTCGATTGAGCATCGAACACCGTAACCATTTGGCTACCCTTCCGACACTGTTTAGGCAAGTGTTTGTGTGTGAAATTAGTTTTACGCCGCTTTTAAACACGGCATGATGTGGGTTGAATTAGAAAGTCAGTTATATACTGAAGATTTTGGAGTTTATGATAAGTATTGTACAGGTGTGGATAAGCTCAAGTGCGAAAGTATTGTACCGTCTAACCATACATTCATCAAAATGTTGGCGCCATGTTTCACTTGTATAGTGTATATATTACCATTAACATCCACGCTAGCTTTATTTGCACAGAAACATGCTTGATGTTATTGAATGTGTGATTTAATTCCGGTTCCGGTTTCTTCTTCGGTTCCGGTTTCTTCTTCGGTTCCGGTTTCTTCTCCGGTTCCGGTTTCTTCTCCGGTTCCGGTTCCGTGGCCAGCGTCTTCCTCTGATTAACCTTGACTCACTTGTGTCATTGCGCTGCAATCGCTTCGTGCAAACGGGCCCTCAAAGCGATCCTATAGCCATGACAGTCCATGTTAAGGATGGTAGTTTTGCACTAAGACTGATCTGTGGGATGACACCGGGGTAATTATGCTTTATCCGAGGCTTAAACTACTCGCAGCTCTGAGGTCCACACGATTCTTCCTGTCGATATTGTCAACTGCGTCATGACATAACTGAATAACTACAGTAACATGTTCAGCTGTTATTTTAAGAGAAGAGGGCGGTGGGGTAGCCTAGTGGTGAAGGCGTTCGCCCATCACGCCAAAGACCCGGGTTCGATACCCCACATGGGTACAATGTGCGAAGCCCATTTTCTGGTGTCCCCAGCTGTGATATTGCTGGAATATTGCTAAAAGAGGAGTAAAACTTAACTCACTCACTCACTTAAGAGAAGATGTTGTGCTTATGTATGTCACAAATGTATGTTCAGCGCACACATATATAATCCCACGTGTATATGTGCCTTGCATAACACTGGCAAATATAATCAATAAAGTCCATCACTCGCACTTTACACGTATTATATATTCGAATCGTTAAATGTGACACTACGCTTTTATGGCGTAATATATATTTAGAGTGTATATCCACAATATAAACCAGTCTATATACGCTTTGTATAATTTGTATGCACGTCATGACTTCACAGCACTCTTTAGGAAGTACAATCATAGAAACGTTCCCATTTATAAAGAATTAATTTGAATTAATTTCATTTATGAATTAATTACATTAATTTGTCTCACTGACATTAAAGTATTTTCTGTTTCCGTAACACAATTTTGATGTATCAATCGCAAAAACCGCTATGTGCACCAAAGTATTTTTCACAGTAACGTTTCTTAACGTTTGTCGTTACGTTTGTCATGATGTGTAAGTAAATATGATTATACCGATACAATGTCAATTACCGAAGAAAATATACTATTACAAAAGTAGGGGATATGGGATTTACAAGGATAATGAAATGGAGATCATGAAGTCAAGAAGGAAACAAATGACAGAAACACATTAAGGGATCATTTGTCAATTTATTCGAAACCCTGGGTACAGTCAGTGAAGCACAGATTTTCCAGAGTAAGGGTAGACACAAACAGGGTCAAACAGCAAATTTATCATCACACAGTAGCAGGTAAACCCCCCTCGGTTGGCCAGACAAGCTTGAATTCGGCGTGGCATACTCCTAACGAGGCGTCCAGGTCATTTGGGGGAACGTTATTACATTCCTGTTGCTACGCTGCAGCAAGTTCTTGAACACTGTCAGGAGATTATTGACGTTGGCGTATCCTCTGTCCAAGCATGTCCTGGGCATGCTCGCTTGGGGAAAGGTCCGGACTGAGCGCTGACCATGGTAGTGTCGTGATATGCTGCTGTTGGAGGTAATCTGTAACGATCCTGGCCCTATGACATCTGGCAATGTCATCTTGAAAACTGAAACGGCGGCCATGACGACGTGCAAACGGCACAACATGGGGTGCCAAAATGTTGTCCCGGTAGTACTGCCCTGTGACACGTCCAGCAACAAGTCCGTTCTGTCAGCAGCAGTGATGCCTCCCCACACCATTACAGATCTATCCCGTTATGGATCATGTCTAATGACGTTTTCATCAAGGAAACGTTCGTTAGGTCGGCGCCAAATCCTCCTACGCCTGTCCAGTGAGCCTCGACTCGTCGGAGAACATTACATTGTTCCATCAGCGATCATTCAAGTGTTGACGATCACGACACCATGGCGTCTTGCCCTGATGTGATGATCCCTCAAACCGGAAATGACACGAGGGCGTCGGGCGTGTAAGTGATGTCTGTACAGTCGATACCGGGTGGTCTGGGCACTCACTACCAAACCAGTATCTCTTTGAAGTTGATAACTTTTCTGATTTGCTCCTACCAAGGCAATAGTGGGGATAAATCTGTCCTGAGCCTCAGTTTATGCCCTTGGTCGCCCAGATCTATCGTTAACAGACCCTATATCACGATGTCTGGACCATAATCTGCTGATGACAGACTGGGAAACATTCATTGTCCCTGCCGCAACGACCTCTGTTGTGCCAACCTGAGGCATGGCAAGGGCACGTAAACTCTCATTCTGTGTTAGACGGCATATGGTCTCTGTTTGATTAACGACTTCAACCACTGATAATCTGATGCTTACGCTTCAAGATTTTGCTCTAGAGTGGCTCCAACCTTCAAATTGAGTCATGCCAATTTTGTGCACAACCCCCATGATCAACAGTAGCATCCCGTGCAGATCCTGAGGGTGTCATTGTTGTGTTTGGGCGGTGAATTTCATTGAAAATGCTTCCTCAGTAAGGATCTATATAACTTTGTTTCGTATCCATTGGTATATGTGAAAATTTTTATCTCAAAATAAAATATCCCCTACTTTTTTTAATAGTGTAAATTATATACTTGACAGTTGGACCAAAGTATTAAAAGGTGAAAAGGTTACCATGCTGACAAGTGGTCGAATCACTGCAAAGTTACGGTCAAAAACACAAGTATTAGAATCGCTTCATATATAATGCTTCCTATCTGTACCATCTTTAATATCAACCAAACAGGCATGCATACTTATATTTGCCATTCAGATTATATGCAAACTATTTTACCAAACTTAGAACATCGTATGTTATGATGTTTCCATATTTCCAAATGCCTGTAGGTAAGTGCGTGCCTTTCATGTTGTCAATATCTCTACAGTGAACCTCTTTTCGGAAAATGTTTAAAGACAAATCCTGATTTTGCCATGTATACAGAATTGTTACGATAAGCTTACGAGTGCTGCTTAGGTACGTGTTGGTAGTGCGGGAGTGATGGCATGGCATGTGGGTGTCTGGATATTTAAGTGACATTAATGAATGCCTGTAGTGTTGAGTGTTGACTGTGGAGTTTAGCAGGTCAGGCTTATCTTGGGACGTACAATGTGTGTTATGATATTTTCAGTATGGATTGACCCCTCTCCATCTGGCGTCCCAGTCCGGTCATGAGGGGGTCGTGCGACTTCTCCTCAATTGCCCAGGGGTACAAGTGGACACGCCCACGAACATACAGGTAAGAGAAAAACTCTGAGGAAAAGAACCAGGAAATGACAATAACACGTCACAATATAATTCTGTAACCCCCAAAGTGCTGAAACTCTCTGCACTGTGGCCAGTGCTGGAAAAAAATGTAACAAAATTCAGCATGCAGGTATCATGAATATATGCTAAGGATAAAAAACTCGAAAACACAAAAGTTTGACGTAATACGGTTAATTTATTGACACATTTCGCTTATGGGCGAAACAAATTACCACATGGCCGAGAATATCTACTTTTGCTCAAAATGAATGACTGAATGCTGTTTTGGGGGCATTTATATACATATAAATATATCAAGGCCCATATTTGTTAATTTTACAAATTTACAATTATCTTATAAATATTAGTTTACGACTAGTTGTGACTGGGCTGAAATAGATGGACCTTGTTGGCAAACTCAAACCGTTGTAGATAGCATTTACCAATACCGTTATCCGTTCTCAAGTAACGTTCATTCTCTGTGTTGTGCAGGGCTCCATCCCGCTGCACATGGCCGCTCAGAGTGGACACTGCTCCGTGGTCAGCCTGCTGCTCAGCAAGTCCACCTCCCAGCTCCACATCAAGGACAAGAGAGGCCGTACCGCGCTCCACCTGGCGGCGGCCAACGGGCACTACGAGATGGTGGCCCTACTCCTGGGCCAAGGGGCGGATATTAATGCCTGTGACAAGGTAGGGAGTCGCACATTCTTTTTTCACATAATTTCTATATTTTTGCTGCATATATACATAGTTGCACGTGGCTGCATATCATTGTCTATATGAACAAACGGCGACAAGATGACCTGAATTTAGTAAACTGGTTTAGTCATTTAGATGTCCGTACGTTTTTGCTGCGTATTTTCGTAAAGTAAAAAGCATGTGAGTTCTCTCTGAATTTTGTACATGTTTTGTTTTTGAAAATATATTGTTTACACACTATTATTAAACGATTTATTGGTCCACAATTAGGTAACAGAGAGCCAAGCAGTATGACTTTATTGCTGAGTTAAATGGATAAATAGGCTTTCTGGTTGACCCTTTTTCAAAATGTCCCCAGATGGACACATGGTTACAATACCAAACAGACGATCAGCTGTTTCGCGTTGGTTATTACAATAACCACGCAAAGTAATGTCAGTCCCCTTATAGGAAAATGATGATTTCGTAAACACTGAGTTTGTATAAGGGTTCCATGGTAAAATCGATATATTTTCACTGTTTTAAGAAGATGTATGATATTAAGAGGCATGAAAGGATATTCGCGATTTGTTTTAAAATTGGACAACACATTATGATAGGGCCCGGGCCCGACATTAATGTCTGTATTAGGGTAATGAGCAGACACTCATGTGTCCATAAATGTCTGTAACTGGACAAGAGGCGGACATCGATGTCTGATAGTGTAAGCGGTAGACGTCAGTATGTCAGTACCCTGTCAAGCTATGAAACAACGGTCAGTGTCTGTGATCGTGTATGGAAGGAGAAGCGACTCAGCTTGCCGTAAGAGGCGACTAACAGGATCGGGTGGTCAGGCTCGCTGACTTAGTTGACACGTCATAGGTTCCCAATTACGCAGATCGATGCTCATGTTGTTGATCACTGGATTGTCTGGTCCAGACTCGATTATTTACAGATCACTGCCATATAGCTGGAATATTGCTAGGTGCGGCGTAAAACTCAACTCACACACTATGAGAGGAGAAAGCATGCTCCTGGGTGGCGTCTGATAGCCTGGGTGATAATCGAACACCATTTCCTGTTTGATTCCATATTATAACTTGGCGAAATGAATGTTTAACCCTCAGTATTGAGGGGATTTGTATCTCACATTGATCGGAAGTCCCAGTTGGTTGGAGGGAGTAACCATCTGCACACTCACTCACCCATCCATTAACCCACTTGACGTGTTCGCAGAATGCCTGGACAGCGCTGCACTTCTCCGCCAAGTCGGGCTACAACAACGTCGTCACGCTGCTCATGGAGTCGGGGGCGTCCCCGATGAACGAGACAAAGGACGGGAAGGTTCCAGTCTGCTACGCCGCTGCCGCCAACCACAGTGACGTCCTCAGCTACTTGATGAAACAGGACCACAATACGAGGGCTCTGATGGACGACAAGAAGGTAAGCCACAGTTCACCTCAGACCACATCAGACCATCTGGTCAGGAATTTCCAGCTTCTCTAGAACCTCCTTAACGGTGGACGACAAAAAGGTAAGCCACAGTTCACCTCAGACCACATCAGACCATCTGGTCAGGAATGTCCAGCTTCTCTAGAACCTCCTTAACGGTGGACGACAAGAAGGTAAGCCACAGTTCACCTCAGACAACATCCGACCATCTGGTCAGGAATGTACAGCTTTTCTAGAACCTCTTTAACGGACAATTCTGTCACGTACTATAGTCCAGACACTGATCCAAACCGTCGCAGTGAAGTTCAAGGACATTAATTTTAGTGTGACGATACATCAGATAACCAAAGATGTACGCCATATGACCAAACATGGATGCCAAATTACCAAAGACGTATCTGTGACTACAGCCAGAAGGTCCATAAAACAAATGTAGGTGCCGCTTTCCGTATGCAGGTACGATAAAGGGGAGATAATTTGCGTGGATGTAACTCTGATAGGAATCAGTGTTATATGCATTATAATATCCAAAGCTATGCTCACTGCAAGATGGATTTTTTTACCCGTCTTCAGCGTGACGAGCGAATGCTTTAACCACTAGGCTACCCCAATGACTGATGTATTTCTAAATTATATAAAATATATATACTCAGTTCCTTTTCTTTCATCATTCCAGTTTGTGTTCGACTTGATGGTGTGTGGCAAGCTGATCGACAACGTGTGTATACAAGAGTTCATACTGCTGTCACCCGCGCCGGTTGACACTGCTGCAAAAATGTCCAAAAACTTCCGTCTTCTGGCAATCAAGGAAAAAGAGAGATCCCGCGATTTGCTGGCAGCGGGAAGTTATTGTGAAACCATGGCAACAGACCTTTTGGCTGTTGCAGCCAGTTCCAACAGTGCCGAGCACCTGCTAAAGTCAGTTGACTCTCACGGAGTCCCCTTCCTTGATGTGCTGATCGAAAACGAACAGAAGGAGGTGGTGTCCCATCCATCCGTCCAGAAATACCTCTCCGACGTGTGGATGGGGAACCTCCAGTGGGCGACATGGAAAATCATTATGTTGTTCTTCACGTTCCTCTTCATCCCAATAATCTGGTTTATTTTCTGCATGCCACTGAGGCATCGCTTCAACAAGGTCCCAATCATCAAATTCATGGCATACCTCGTGTCTCACTTCTACCTAATGATTCTATTCTGCCTGACAACAGTTGCCCCCCTTGTTCCCATCTACCAATCAGGCTCTCTGATCCCACATTGGTACGAGTGGTTGCTGCTGGCTTGGCTGAGCGGGCTCCTTGTGTCGGAGCTGACCAACCCAGGAGATCGTGCAGGACTCGGGTGGATCCGGGTCGTAGTCATAGGAATATGTGCAATAGGAATTTTCTGCCATCTCATCGCGATTGCCTTTGGAGACAATGATCGGTTCATTTGTATATATCTGCGGAACCACTTCTTCGCATGGGCACTGCTATTGTGTTTTGTGCAGCTGTTAGACTTCTTATCATTTCACCACCTGTTTGGGCCTTGGGCAATCATCATCCGAGATTTGATGAAGGATCTGACTCGTTTCCTCGTCATTCTCCTCATCTTCATGATTGGCTTTACGCTCCACCTTGCAGCCTTGTATCAACCAGTGTATGCCCCGCGAGCACTCGACTCGACCTTGGGGGACGGGGATGGAAGCGCCGGGGCTGTCATACAGACACCCCTCGACACCTTCGAGTATCTGTTCTTTGCCCTGTTTGGGCTTGTGGAGCCCGATAATTTGCCTCCTATTCATAGAAGTCCATTTTGGGTGACGACGTTGGTGAAGATTGTGTTCGGGACGTACATGATGGTGACGCTGATCGTGCTCATCAATCTCCTCATTGCTATGATGTCGGATACGTACCAGCGTATTCAGCAACAGTCAGATACAGAGTGGAAGTTCGGGAGGGCCAAGCTGATCAGGAACATGAACAAGACGTCGGCCACACCATCCCCCTGGAATCTTCTGACGAAGCTGGTGACGTACATCAAGGTGGCTATCAAGCATGGAAGTAAGACATAGTTTCTTCCCCTTACACCCAGCTCTATTACATTTCCTTGCATGTGAATATTATTAAACTAACCTATTTCATCACCCGGGCTGGTTTTGGTGATCAACAGCATAGGCATCAATATGCGCAATTGGGAACCGATGACATGTGTCAACGAAGTTAGCGAGCCTGACCACCAGATCCCGTTAGACGTACCAGAGATCTTTGATCGGGGTTCTAATACCAGATTTACTAATTTTAAATTTAAATTTTAGACGTGAATATGTGTCAGTGCTACCCAAATGATATTTGCATTAGTAGTCGTGATATGGAACGCTGGGGCGTAGAGTGTAGGTTGTCACACCTCCCCTTTCTGTGCTACAGGCAAGATGTGCTCCTCTCAAGCCTCCGACTTCATAGACGAAGAAGAAGATATGGACGCCAACGCCGACGCCCGTTCCGTTGACCTCATGGCCCAGTCTTCTGCCAACTGGCTCCGCAACATCGCTCGCCGCAACACACAGGTCGCCCCTGAAGGTCAGAACCCTTGTGGTCTACTTATATATACTGATGAAAACGAGTTTATGGAACATAAACTAAAGGGCAAAAGATTTGTTTGCCTGTTTGTTGTTTAATGCCGCACTATAATGGTCTGAGACCATGGTCTCTGGTATAACCAAGCATAGACAGCGATTGCCATATTCGTCCGTTCCCTTACCGTTTTCATAGGAGTTATATATTTGGCATTGTATTACACTCTCCCTTAAGTCATAGTTTCGTGAAGCCAGAATGACACCAATGCTTTTATGACAATCCCCATGATATTTCTAACCGTTATAAGATAGTACTGATTTATCATATCCTGTTCCATCCTCAGGTGGGTTTCTTCGTGCTGCTGGTGGGGGTACGCACGGCCCGCAGGGGATCGAAGACGTCGTCAACTGGGAGATGGTTGTTCAGAAGTATCTCTCAATGCAAGGCCTCACTAACAACCTCGAAATGCCCAAGAGCGATGACAAGGGAGACGACTACAGTACTGGTCGGAACAAGCCAGCCGCTAACAATGACAAGAAGGAAAAGAATGGCATATCAAAATAGTTACAGTGCACGGCGGGGCTGTGTTTTTTAACATTATTCTTGCGGTGAAAAAACATTTTGTTGCATTTGATTTATAAATGTTTATACTTAATATGCAACAAGAAAAACTACACATAGTTAAAGACATTTGTACATATGCAATTGTTTTCCATTTATATTTTATCACTGACGAATTGGTTCAATTTTGCAATATTATTGTTTTGAGAACTGTATGCAACCCTCCAGTCTGACATTAGTACGTGGTCTTTTATATTTTAGCCTTGATAGACTGATTCTGTTAAACATAAGCATGTATTATCGGGTGCATAGAAGTTCAAACCTACTAATAGTAGCACATATTCGTTTATCCTGACGAAATGGTGTCTATATGTGTCGTCTGGATAAACGAGTCCTGAGTACACTAATAAATGAGCATTTTGATCATGTCTGAGAAATGGATGAAGTTGTTTTTATGGACAGTTCTGATTAAAAAGACTTTGGGACAACCACATGACCGCCATGGAAATTAAACATCCACGCTTGCAGCACACACCTTCCCCATAGAGGCAGTGCCTTAAGTAAACCTGCTCTAACCGACAGTGGCAGTCGCGGTGGCTGAGTGGGTTAGATAACTGACTTTGTGTGCTGGCAATTAGGTGCCTAGCTTTCAGAGTGTGGGTTTGAATCGCAGATGGGATTCAATCAAGAAATACTAGTATCTGTACTTAACTGAGAAAATTGTACTCCCAAATATAACATATGTTGCATTTGAACACTTTCTATGTTGCATTGTTATGCCCAGCATGGTGTTGTTGAGGTCGAAGGTAAACCACCATGGCAATAATTATTCCCTGGACCCACGAAGATGTCAACACTGATGTACATTTACCCATCCTCTGTAATTAAATTCGCTGACCATTTTGTATATATGTAGAATATCATGTACCATATAGTATACTACATTCACTTGTACTGAAAAACTTCATTACTGATAAAGATGCATAATACTACGAATCTAGAATCATTACATATGCATTTATTGATACGTGATTGATTGATTTTATGTATATAATGTATGGTTTGTAAATATTCAGTAACTGTGATATTAGTGTGTATATATAAAGGATCGATATATTTAATGAGATAATGGTATAATATATCTAATTAGATCAAATATGTAGAATTCGTGAATTGAGACTGGCCAGTTCGGAGCGTGAATCAAGTCAGTCTGTCCACGGAAGCAAACACTTACCTAACAGAACCATTCCTGAGAAAGTCCTTATGATTGGCTAAATGGAATACTTCATAGCAGAGATTTCTGACGACACTAAACTCATCCGAGTCTGGACTGAGGCCATCAAATGACTTTTTATGCATTTATCTTCTCAACAATGTTGATGTGTTTCATGAAACTGACAATCCTTCATAATACTCTTGTGAAAATACTGAACTTGCAGAGATTACTAGATGTCTACGTCCTGTTTTATTGAAGAGAGTTATCTCTCTTGTCCGTGTGTCCTTGACCTTCGTTGCAGAGTAAGTGACTTGAACTCAGCTAATTTATTTCAGTATAATATAAAGTCGATTTAACTCTCTTGTCCAAGCTGATTTTGGACAGATACTTCTGTTCTTTCGAAGTATGGCCAACGTGGACAGGCCTGTGGTTTAATTTACTTTCTTTATCACAATCCTGTTTATATGCCATCATTGTGTTTAGAATAGTGTCCATATAAGCATTACATTGATCCTAATTATTAGTGCATCATTGTTTACGTTTAAGCCGCAATTGTCATAATTTAGTGACACAAGGGGCAGTAACTGAATGTAATTTCACCTCAGGTTTTGCAAGTGATTCTCTCATGTGATATAGATTCTGTCACATTATTGTACTATTTCGCTTCTACATATTTACCAGCATTATTATTAGACAAAATTAATCATCTAAAGCATCGTCTTGACATGGAATCATAATATAGCACACGGACGTTAAATCAAATAGGCAAATTTAAATAAACTGAAACATATGCACGACTTCATCTAACTAATTGTTAATTTCATATAAGAATGAAATCAGATCTCAAACCAGCAACCAAATTGCAACATTTCTCCCATTTGTTCAAGTGTACACTCTTGTGTGTGTCAAACATGGACATAAGCCCATAATGAGCGGTAGGTCCGGGTTCGTTTATAGAGTGATTTTAACTAATCTCGCCTTAGCGCTAATATCGCCACTGATACTAGACTCCAATTCCATATCTGGTAACATATATCTCTTGAATGACTAAAATATGCCTGCACTAACAATGTGTATTCACAAGGTCTCCTTGCATCAGTGTCCAGAGTATGATTACGTAAATCAAACGATTTTCACTTTGAGTGCATGACGTTCCCTCATCTTATGTTCAGGGCTGAACATGTAATTGAGTTACTGTCTTGCAAGGATACTAACACTGATATGTTAGCAACAGGGTGTCAGATAAACATTTCATTGCATCCAAAGCAGTGTAGTAGCATACAAAAAAGGACCTGTTGGTCGGTCGAAGAGCGTACGCCATATCTCATGAACTCCCGTAGGTATCACTGCAAGAAGTCCCTGGGATACCTTCAACGGTGAAGTTTCTGCTTAGTCGGGGGGAACCTGCACTCACTGGAGTAACATACTTTCTATAAATATCTTAGTGCTTATAAAACGTCTGTGGTTTTATTGAGTTTATGATGATGAAGAATTGCTGGAATTTCCTTGTCTTCTCATGATTTCATATCTCTTTTACTGCAACCCATAACGGATCTTATCTAGCCTCATGTAAGAATGTCGAGTTTTGATTGGTCCACGTGACTCTGATAGAATAAGATGTACATCCATGACGATCCGCCAGCGGGAGTATACGACTTTTATACTCCCGCTGCGAAAGTTATATCCTCCCGCTACTCCTGGGTGACGACGCGAGAAGTGAGAAAAGCGTGCATCGACAAGCCTTTAGTAACGTGCGGTGCATTGAGGTCAAGCGATCAGTTGGTGTCAACATGACAGCAAGTCGATTCGATGCGTGTTGTTTTGTTTTGATTTAGTGAAAACATTCAGCTAGATAAATGCGTTATCACATTGTGTCGAGGGAAATACGGGGTTTTATCGCCTCTCGGGGAATATAACCTTACTCGGGACTGATAAAACCCCGTATTTCCCTCGACACGATGTGACAACTTATAATGTCCCACTTGCACAAAGCGATCTTAGTGCTACAACGATTGTAACTCCCATTCTCCAACGTAGGCTTAAGACAGTCGTAGCGCTAAAATCGCTTTGTGCAAATGGCCCTTATCTTACTTGTTGAAACATGTGTAAATATTTGATATCAGCTGTACACAGATCAAATGCTGCTGATGACATTGTTATTATCATGTACATATCGTTAATCAAATGTGATAAATCTCATGTATCTCCACAACGTCTACCACTCTGCTCTAGCACGTAAAACATTGAATTAGAAACACGTAACATCAATCTTTGACAAACACTTCCTACATGTACATGTGGCGAACACAATAATATAGTGTGTATTGCTAGTCCGACTTCTGTACTTTTACACCAATTTCCTAATATTTAACTAAATACAAGGAGATAAACAATATATACGTATTATTTAAATGTGTTTACAGTTTGGCTAAACCTTGTTCTATCCAGAGTTATTCTTTAGATATGAAATGGTTTTCACATCTAATGGCAATGTTAAAGACAAACCGATTTTCAATTATCCTATTTTCAGTGCTGATAAAACTGCTGTTTTCAACTTCCGATCAAGTCTCCCTTGGAAACGTTTTAAAACTGCTGTTATGGACATGACAGGAAGTCAGCCTCGTTATGGCACATGGTGGCAGCGATATTGTAACTTTTGTTTTTGCTGATTTCTGTCTCTCTGACAACCACTCTGTATTATGCACGGAGAAAGCTACCCACTGCAATAACATTTTGTGCAATAAACCTGTGTCAAATATTTTGTTGTGTCGCGTTACCATACTTTATCTTCTATTCTCACAATTCTTGGGTTGTTTACTTCTGTCTCGCGAGTCCCTACTTCCGGCACCCGTTGAGAGTTCCATGTTGCGACATGAGTGACGGGGCCCGACTTAATTCCGGAACATTTCCTGTGCCGGGCGTATATTCAGTAAATGGTTTTGGTTCCAAATTGCGCGACCTCCAAATTTGACTTTCCGAGACTGGACCAGATTGTTGACAGTAGTTATAGTTGGAGATGGTTAGATCGGAAATTCGTCAGCCCTGCAAGGATTATCAGTTCCAGTCTGTCGACTGGCTGAAAAAAGACAACTCGGAAAGAGCACCAGTACTTTTATCAGCTGTATACCAAGTCCATGATGTGTAACACATATAAAGGCCATCTTTTAACAGCCTTCAGTCTTGTGTCACCAAACTATGGCCCATGTTTCAGTATCACAAAGCCAAGGACCATCTACCACGGATTCTCTGGCTGGCACACTGCCCAACACACCAAGTAAACGGCTTTCTATTATTTCTGAATGATGACAGAAACCATGTAATATGAGAGTAATTTTAATTTATGCAAAGAGAACAGATATCCTCAGTCATACACTGATCATGTCTCTTAAAATAACTGTAAACAAGAACACATGACTTGCTCCTGCAAGCCTATCACGAGGCTTGGTGAAACAATGGCAGCTAGCTTCAACTAAGTATCCTACATGACTTGCGGCCAACATGGCAGTCCTCCATGCAATGTCAAGCAAAGGTGGCAATGGTACTCTGGCCAAAAAAAGTTTCTCGTTTCTGGTCTGGCTATTTCTCCTCCTTAAAAATTACATCTGTACACTGGAGCAGGTAACTGTAAACATTACACTGGCAGGGCTACACATTAAACTAAGTCAGGTAAACATAAATTTGCCTTCTAACCACACATAAAGAAAAACAGCCATTGCACTAATTTTTCTCATTTTAAACAACGAGAAACAAAGAATATTTTAAGGGATAGTGCCCTAATGTTCATATAAAATTCAGCATAATAGAACAGTTGTACATGATAATCATTTCTAATACATCTAATACCTTAAAAATTTAGAAATAAAAAATGTGCATTAAAAATATACACTATGTTCAATATCGACATGTTCCTTCTGAAAACGTTTGCATCATCACCACTTAGTAAATCCTCAGATTGACAAGCTGATGAGCTGACAAGACAAAAATAATATCTCCCTCATTTCTTCTGAAAATGATCACTGGGGGATGAATCTTCACACTTCGAGGACGCAACCCGTAGCAAAACATGATACGCATATCCAGACCAGTAACATATCATACAAACATTTGTAACATACATTTGTTCAGGAGCTCACCTACATCAATGAAGATGCTTGTTTAGTCATATTATTCATCAAAAGAAAAATTGTTACTCTATTATCTCATGGAGATACGTACCTAAGATGATCATGTTATCAAAGTCTGACAAATATATGTTTCAAAAGAAACATCATTTCGACAAACCATGTAAATAGTTCTAAAGTATTGTTGGAAATAGAAACAAACTTTTTTGTTGCACAGGTATTTCACACTTTCATATATCAACTACATAAGATGTTGAGATAAATGTGAAAACTCAGTTTTTTCCTATTTCCGACAGTACTCTGGCACAAAGCATAATGGTCCACAAGTTTGTTCCGTCATGTGGATAGGTGGTAGGTCCAGAAACAATGATGTGAAGACAATACTAATTTTATCCCATATACCATCCCCACGTGACGAATGGCCAGGTCCCACTTCCACAAAGTGATCTTAGATCATAACTCACACACTCTAACACATCCTAAGACAGACATAGCAATAACATCACTTTGTGCAAGTGGACCTACGTCTGAAATGAAAAAAAAAAACCCAAAAATAAGCTAACAAATGTCCGCCTTGACGGAAGACCAGAACCCCATGTTAAGAAATCTTAGCAGTGAGAACGTGAGTTTAGTTTTACACTCTTCTGGCAATATGCCAGCATATCACAGCTGGGGATACCAGAAATGGGCTTCACACATTGTACCCAACTGGAATCGAAAATAGGTCTTCAGTGTGAGGTGCCACAGCTTTAATCACTGGGCTTCCCTCTGCATAACTCTCATCTTTAACACACCTTCACACAGTTGGTCACTTTGAGAACAGAAGAGAACAGAATGTTAAGTCTGGACCAGTCTGAATTCTCAACAAAAGTCAGGACAGCCACTTTAGTAATTTAGGGTATGTGGGATAACTTGAAAAGATTGATTAATGGCATGCTGAAAACAGGACAAAGATTAGCAGGAAACAATGATTTAGCCACCCCATTGAACTTCCTGTTCTGTGCAAGCAATCTCCTTTCGGCAGTGAATGCACTAATAGCTTAAACAAAATGTCTCAAATCAAATGTTAAAAGATTCATACCATATTACTCCGAGGTGAGTTTGTGTCATTTAAGATTTCAAATACTGATTTCAGTTTTATATAACTGTATAAAGAGGGAAGTTCATTATCAGTGATACAGTTCTGGAGGTAATGATCACAAGGTGACAAACACTGTTTATCCCCTGAATGTGTTGCCATGGATACATTTAACAACAGTTCCTGCAACAATGGATATATGTACATATGCAAAATACCAGCAATCCAATATACCACAAGGATTGTCACTATACAATTGTATCAAAACTTTACACATTTACAGCTCATTAAGTTTGTTTTCTGTTAGACAAGAACGGACAAAAGTGTCTCCGTGTTACCAAGGACACAAGACCATTCCATCCCCACTATTCCTTGATCCACAAGTGCTAGTGCTTTCACCAGCCTACACCAAGCAGCATCTAGTGATTCTTTCTGCAATGGGCTTAGGGGAGGATTTCATGCAAGCAAAATGGCAGCTCCAGGCAAATGATTCATTCTCAAAGACTTGTGTTAGAACCTCTGTCAAGTGTTCTCATTTTCTATCGCATCTTACGATCTCAAACAATGTGGCAATAACAGATTACAAAGCAACAGATTGCCAAACAGAGACATATGTCTCGAATTTAGAAAAACATTTTTATGCGCTTCTATGCAAAAAGGAGATAACACCATTCACTTGTGGAAAATATGTGTCATAGACATTCCCCTGCAAGATCAACATCTAACTTGATGAACATCTACATTCAACAAATACTGTAATAGTGTAAGTAGGTGAGTTGTCACATGTCACAAACAGCCTTGACCTCCAATGAGTGTCGATTTAGGAATCAGCAACGCTGCATCTGATAAAGCTACACTGATATAAAGCATGATAATGCATTTACTTCCAGTAATCTCAAAAACATCACAAATCGCAAGGTGTCTGGTTTACTTGTATCATCGCATAACATAGAGACAGTGTTTCTAGGTAGTAGAGTTTACCCTACCCACGACTCTGGACAGTCATTAAAAACATGAAAATATCATAGCTGGGACAGGTTCTGTGTCCTGAGTGAGGGGATTTTGAAGTTTTCTAGCGATTTCACATGGCAAATAAACACAAGTAATTCCCTGACATAACAGGATACTTCTATATTACCCAGTCTTATCTCAGGAAACGGAGAAGTTTCCTGATCTCAACGAGAGACATAAGCTCTGTTACCACGGTTACCCTACAGCAGAAACAACATCAAATCTGACTGTCTTGACTACATGAACAATGGGTGACATCACACTGCTGCGGGTTCTTATCAAACAATGGAACAATATTGTCATAACGCTCCATGAAAACTACTGAAAATAATTTCACCTAGATCCTTGCCCTTGTGGGCAATACAAAGGTTATTGCCATAGTATACCATTTCTGGGCAAACAATACAAGACGACTGTTACAATACATCATCATGGCAACAATCGCACACAGATTGAGGTCTGAAAAAATTACAGGTCACAAATGAATATCATATAGAACTCCAGGTCTGTCATAAAATGGCATCGTACCAGTCTGGTGACTTGGGGTAGTGATGTAATGTGCTGAGATGACCCTGTGTGAACTGCATGGTTACAGCTCTGTAACAGGCTGCATATTGCACTTTCAGAGTGCCCTGTCGAGTAGTGACATACCATACATAGGCCTGCAACGATTCGGTTCAGTTCACTGAGAATCGAATTAAACACTTTACTTTTGATTTTCCATAATCATTATCACTATTTTGATTAAGTATTTGAATATCATTATATATTATTTCCACAAAGCAAGAACATAATTTTGACTCTAACTCCAGCAGTGTTGAGCGCTAAAATGAGGTAAAAAGAGATGGGCTGATGCCAGGTTAATTATCCACTGAGAAATGTTAAGAGACATTGCCAAGTAGATTTCACACTAAAATACCTGACTCTGAGAGTCAAATGAAATTTGATGTTTTTACTTCTATGAAGAATTGAATCAGACATGAAAGGGTCCAGTGTTGAAAACTGAACTGAGGTCTTGTGAATCGTTCCAGCCCTATACATCAGTACCAGTGCATGCTAATATAGATGCTTGCAAACATGCAATCTCATAGCAACATATGACAATCTCGTAGAAACATATGAACACATGCAACAGACATTGTTACATGGCTCTACACAATATATGCATGGACACAGACAGGCCTCAACATCCTCACAATCACACGCCATCACACATAAAACATCTCACCCTGTGTCTCTCTCTCACACGCACATAATGCGCACAATCAAATAACACCATTCCGTCACATTCCACAACTTTTCAATTCCCACATTTTTAGTAACTGTCCAACAAAACCAACAAAACTGAGAAGTGAGATATTTTGTGTACATTAAATCATGTTAATGTTCACAAACACCATTTACATGGGTATATAGATAAATATCAATATACATCATGTTAAAAATCAACGGGATGCTTCGAGGCTACAATATTTTAATCTAGGGTATCCAATCAATAAATTTAACAAAAGTGTAACGTCATGGGCCCTAGATGAACGTGTTTACACCGGATTTTACTTGCAAACATTTCAAAGGTCTTCTGGGCCTTGTCATGTTTACTAAGTTCCTGTGCACTAAAGATACAGCCACTTGTCTTCTTTAATGCATCATCTGCATGGCTGTAAAAACAAATTCATTGAATGGTATTGATCAGCATTTTTGTCTGCCCACAGATCAAATCAAAAATAACAATTCTTTCTTGTATTGTTTCAAGTGAGATGATTAATCAAATATGAAACACATACAAACATAGGTAATGCTATCTTTCTCTCAATTAATGTACTGACTTCAGTTCAATTATGATATATTTCCTGAACCCATTCGCAGTCGTAGCTTTGCGTCTTAGGTGAATAGCCCTGGGTTCATGAATAGTGTCTGACCCTGACAAATCCGGCAGATTTGCCAACAGTCCGGTAAAAGTTTACAACCCACTGACCCCAGTGTCTGACTGTATATTTCACAATGACTTTCACTGAAACAGATGTGTCTTAGGTGAGTAGCCCAGTGTTCACGAATAGTGTCTGAAAGTTTACAACCCACTGGCCCCAGTGTCTGACTGTATATTTCACAATGACTTTCCCTGAAGTTGTCATGGGTGATATGTCACATTTGTTTGCTGTTTAGGAATTTTACATTTGTTAATAAGTTCAATGCCAATTATTAGAATTGTTAAATCTGAAGTGTATGTTTAATTGTTACTCTGTGGGTCCTGTGAATTTTCATTGGGTCAGACAGACATCTGAAACTTACAGGATGTTACTTTGAAACCTGGTAGCCTGGGGGAAATAATCTCTCTGTGCAACAGGTGTTCCCAGCTGCTTTTGAGATGGAACAGCAAGGTCAAGGTAATTTTGCTTCTTTAGAACAGTCGTACCAAACAGATACACATAACTTCATGACAATAGAACTAGATTCAAAGCAACAATACTTTTGAATAAGTCAGGAAATGTATAAATAAATACAGATATAACTGACTGGAAATTCAGGGATGGTGCCGTTATGCTGGGTTTCTGATGCAGTTTTCACAACAAACAACCAATTCCTTCACAGTTAGTTAACACTGACATATCTCTCAGCGTCAGATGAAATAATCATTTACACACAACCTAATAACCCAATACCACAATTCAGCAGGATAAGGATCCGACCATTTGATATTCTGGGATGGTTTTAAACAAAATATGTCTTACACAGGCTTATGTTTTTGGGGAAAATTTAAATGTCATCTAGACATGACTATGTCCGGAAAGTATATGTTGTGAAATAATTGTTTTCATTCAGGAAACAAAAAAATTGCCTGAAATATATACAATGTTTCCTACAAATATTGCAGGCAGTGTTCAGAATATTGAATGGTTGGTCCCAGACTTGTTACATATGATTTATGATGTACTAGATCCCTCAGACTTTATTGCTATACTTGATTTACAAACACTATCTCTATAACCTATCTTCTATTCAAGCTAAAAATCACAATACATGAAACAACATACAACAATGTGTTTGATAACAATAACAAATTCTCACTAAGTAAACAAGCCCGAGGAACCTTTGTCGCTATTTCCTAAATGCAACTATTGGAGTGTATGTCTCATTTTTGTCACATCAATATTTCGAGCTCCATGTCATTTCCAGTGTATCTGAAACCCTCTGTAAAGCTGAGAAAGGTTTGTGAACTTTTTAACAGGTCAATGGACAGAATGTGCAAAAAGCATGCAGATTAGCAGCATGACCAGTACGCATACATACATGTAAGTCTACATTCAATTTTGGACATCAGAAAGGGAGATAATTCAGGATCGCATAAAGGGTAATAATTCTTGAAATAAAAAGGGAGATAACTCAAAAAAGATTCAAGCTATTAAAGGTAAAAAATTGAGGACATGATAAATTGGGGTTAATTCTCAATAAGGGAGAATATCAATAGGAAGAGATATCAACAGGGGAGATAACTAACAGCATTATGATTCAGTAGCATACATTTCGTTATTCTTGAAATGCCCGAGCTAAATTCCTTTTTACTTCTGACGTGGATACATCATAATACTATACAATTTTAACATCTTTCAACTTCCAATCAGATGTAATAAAATTTATTCCTCAAAATAACCTCTGTCAACGTTTGCAAAGTCCCATATCATGACATAATATCATGCATATAACGCACGTAACATGGTGATGACTGTGGTATGGTCATTATGGCATTGTAACAGGCATATACTAGTAACTGTGACATCTGACATGCCGTGGGGTCTATAGGAAAGGCTATCACTGAAGTTGTTCTCCCAAACAGATCTTGAGGCAAAGCATGGCATTAAAACAAAGTCTGACTTGACATGCACACAGTTGTGTGTACTCTCTCGCACTGTTCACTGGACTGCTAAATGTGTGTAATATACTACCAGTGATAATACCATGTTTGTGGTCAAATCACAGCAGACAACTGCAACATGCTGATTGGCCTCTACATTCCAACACAGTGACAATTTCTGTGACACGTCACGTGACACTTTCTCTGACAGAACAGGGAAATCACCTGTAAAACCTGGAATACACTGCACTGTCCAAAACTGGTAATATTAATACTAGGATGAGTGAGTGACTGAGTGACAGAGTTTTATTTTACACCACATTTAGTTGTATAACATCAATATCATGACAGGGACACCAGAAATCACACATTGTATCCAAGTTGGGAACTGAACTCAGGCATTCAGCTAACACTTAAACCACTATGCTATTCCACTGCCCCCTAATAGTATGAGGTTCCAGAGGCGGACATGAGAATAAGAAATATGTGACATAAATGTGTGAAATACATCACATATTGCCAAGCAACCAAACATACTAAAATACTCTATTCCCTGACAGGATGTCTACAGTAAGAAATACATCAGTCATCCACTTCATGAAGTAAAAGTCAACAATAGTTACAACCTTGATATCAGAATTTCTTATTGACATAAATGAGATATGAATTTTAAATGACAATGATCAGAACTGTTTTCTTTACGCTATTACTCGCTATACCAGACAGTGTGGTCAGTGTGTCCAATATTGACAGGCTACACAGTACTTAACTAAACCCTCAACTTCAAATTCAGACACAAAACATTAATGCATGCAAACCATGTCAATGCTGATCAACAATAAATATGAGATGGCATTTTGAATACTCCAATATTCACTACATTTTATTTTGTCACGTCAAAACCTGACCATTCAAATATAATGTAACTAAAGCCTGAATTAAAACTTTGGATGCTAAAACTAAAGTGTATAACCATGTCAATGCTGAAAAACATATACTACTCAAAAAATGTTAAGGACACTGTTATTGTTTCATGTCTGAGTAGTATACATGAAAAATGTCTTTGTTAAACCAAAATTTAAGACTAAAGCCTCAACGTAAAACTTGGAGCCATATGAACAAAAGTTGGTATCTAGGTGGAACATGTCTGAAAATGAGTGATCGTGCAACACTTATGGAATGTGATTCAACCACGACGGCTGTCTGTCTTCAACACATCGATGATGACACATTGGAAGGGGAGGGACATGTCTCCTCCTAGGCAGCTAAAATAAGGCAACATGCTTCCATCCTCCAGGATGAAGTATTATGACACAGTTCATTATGAACACATAGCACAAGTTCCTGACCAGGAATTATTTGTACACATCACAGACGTCAACAGAGCGTCAATGAGGGGATGGCATGAAACTGAATGTTATAAGGCTAGGACGAGTCTTCATTACCATACTCCTCTTGGATGTCTTTCAAGAACCGAATCAGATTCTTCAGGCCAAACAAATAGCCTGAATCAGGGCCTTTGTGCACCACTTCGTCATCCCAGAATCCTTTGCGAGTTGCGTGTGCAAAATCAATCATTTTGATTTCAATGACTGGATGGTTGCTTTCATGCCAGGTTGGGGAGTCACCATTGGCATTCTCCTCGGAGGAATCCTGTGATATTGTCTCCTCGTCCTCTTCTCCTCCATACATGATGAGGAGAGAGCTAGAGTAGAATCGGAATGTCTGCTGTTTCAGTAGCTGCGAGTACAGTTTTTCTAGCCGCTGGACGATGGGCTCGATGACACAGGTTCGCAATGTGTGTCCATTATGAAGGAACTGATATAATGTGTCCTTGAATGTGTCCACCATCAGTGTGCGACCAAAAAACTTGTCACGGGTAACATAGATGCCTGTTGTCTGCTGGTACACCTGCAGGTACAAGGTAAATGGACTCAACACACTGTTGTTATTATTGTTATTATCATTATTACAATCTATTTATAGAGCCTGGAGTTTCAGCTTGGCTGTTCCCAAGCGCTTTGTTTTTCCCTCGATCACTGGACGTCAATCTCAGGAGCACACTGTATTATGAATCTTAACATTGTTGCAAGTGCTTGGAAGATCAAGTTAATGTGGCTTTCCTATCCTTAGAAGTGTTTCCAGGAAGGTTTACATCATATTGACCAAAAGTAAGTGAGTGAGTGAGTGAGTTTAGTTTTATGCCACACTCAGCAATATTCAAGCAATATGGCAGAGGTCTGTAATTAATCAAGCCTGGACCAGACAATCCAGTGATCAACAGCATGAGCATCTGGGTAGGGACAGAGAAACTACTAAACAGGAAGTAAATGAATCAAATATGGCGCTTTGGTATCGCTTTGAAACCAATCACAAGACAGAAACATAATTGAGTCTGTCAGGGATCCAACCAATGATCATGGGTTTTGTCACGCCCAAGGGACACAACTCTGCATAGTAAATTCCAGCAACTTCTGCAATTGGGCCACCTCACAAAACATGATCACAGTAATCCATTGCTTAAAAGAACAATTAGTGATAGGGTAATAACATTTCAAACCTACAAAAGCTCTCCTATCTATTCAGCCCAAAAGGGTGAAATAGCTGTATTTTGGGGATTTATGCAAGCTTTTGGGGATTTATTCAAGCTTCAATACAAGCTGAACATGCTGCTTACTGAGCATGGGTCTACTATGCTAGAGCACAATGGTGCAAGAGTTATTTCCCCTGACCTGCATTCCGCACATTCGTAGTCCAAGTGACACGGATGTAGTTGCTGCACATTTTTTGACCTGAGTTTCCCTCTTTTCTGCCGTGGCATCATCCCCATGCTGCCGTGGACCCATTTTCAGATCCAAGATACAAGGGTACTTGAAATGTGCTGCTACATTTTCCAACAGGATAAATTCTTATCAAGTTAAGAAAATTCTAAAATGACTTCAGTGTATACTGGATAGTGACTGGTTAATCAGTCATCCAGAGGTACATAATCACATTATAAACCTCTGATTTTCCAACAAAGTATTTATTTTAAATCGTAATAATGCAAATATGATAGAATGGAGGTAAACATATTGTGTTTTTTCATCAAATTTAGTGTTCCCATAATTACGTTAAATACCTTTGTTTATCTCTTGAAAATTAATTTAATAATTAGTTGAACTTAATACTATCAATGGTCTGTATTTCAAGAAGAAACACAGACAGAGACTGTAATTACATCAAATCAAACTGGTTCATGACTTTACATCAGTATCAATATTGTCACGAAGGATACTGGAGTGGTCCGGTCCATGTCGGTCCTGCCTCATGCGAGCCAGCTGCTCCTTGTGGCACTTCAGGCTCCAGGGATTCAGAGCTGCTTTATTGTTGCGAGCCTTGCTGCCACTGCCCACGTCAGGTGTGACGTACGTCTTATCTGTCTTGGTGCTGACTTCTATACTCCCACTTCGCAGCAGTTTCATGCTACTCCTGCAACAGTTGATCAACTCAGCTACATTACAAGGAACAGAGCCTGAAAAAATCTAAACTGTTGGCCTGACTCTGAACACTGATCCAGTGCTATAACGAAGGAAAACAGGTGATGCATGTCTTAAAAATGTATTCTTGGGTGAAGCCTGAGACTATCAGATTCTGCCATGGGAGGCAACTACACAGCAGAAGCACTTTCAACATCAAAAATCACAAATGCTAAGACAAGAAAATTGAGTTTCCCTTACCCTGACTTGCTTGCTCAACCTCAGATAAATTTAGTGAACTCTTTTGATGCAATATCATCATAACAATATTTCCAGATCCAAGTGAAAGAGTTATGCAAATTAACTAGTCAAGTTTGTTACGGAATAATTCGTGTAAACTAGTTAAAATACTTTGATTGTGGCCAGTAAAAGTAAGCGTTCATGGACCACACAAACCAGGCATATTGCAAGTTGCGATCCCCACCATCAGGCGAGATGACAAGCCAGGTCACAGGTCTGCCATCCAATACACAGCTGTCAGTGTAACCAACCAATCCTTAGTCACCTACAACAAGCAGCGGGTACAAAGAAAGAGCCCCACATGTAACAGGGCAATGTCCTGTTTCTTTATTTTTTAAACCCTTGACAATATTCCAGTACTACAGATGCCAACTGTAAATAATCAAGCCTGGGACAGACATCCAGTACTACAGATGCCAACTGTAAATAATCAAGCCTGGGACAGACATTCCAGTACTACAGATGCCAACTGTAAATAATCAAGCCTGGGACAGACATTCCAGTACTACAGATGCCAACTGTAAATAATCGAGCCTGGGACAGACATCCAGTAATTTATATTGAGAGCAACAATTCACACTGTTGGGGTACTCTGACAAGCAGACCACATGGTGTGAAGAGCCAAATCCAGGGAGTTTTCCTCTTATGACCAGTACCATTTGCAGGGAACAATTTCAAGAACACCCACTGGTGCTTGCCAACCTGAGCGAAGGGACCTAAGTTGTCTGCAATTGTGCATTGCAATGGGTGAAGCGTACAGCCTGTTTTAGCAGTTACAAGCGGAATTAATTTGGACTAGCCTACATCTGCTCTACCTATTACAAACCAAATGGGATTGCTCATCTTGTAAATGCATTCTCTGCTCAGGTCCAACATATCCTTGTTTGCCAGTACATATATTGTATTCTACCATGGACTTTTACCTTATCTCATTTGGTTCAACAAATTACTGGCGCCATCAGTGGCCTTGTAGTCTAAGTTGCCACTATTCACTGTGCACTGGATTAACAAAAAAAAATTAGGGTTTAAACCTAGTTCCCCCATATCTGTCCCTTGGTTTGTCTGCACCATAGCCGTTTTCACCAAAGACTCCATTACACTGGGTTTTACTCAAACATCAAGCAGGATTTTACTGCATAACTTTCACAATTGCTTCTCCCTCACTCTTTATTCAATTTTCGGTGTTATGAGTAGAAGTAAGCAAGTCGGTTTTTCTGGACAACAACACATCACTGCATGTGATGTAGTCGCACATGTTTTTCCACACTGATCACAAACAGACAGAAAAATCAGGAACCTGGTACTGATCCCACCATCACCCATTCCTGACAAGTCAAAGGGGCATAACTCTGCATAGCTTATTGCACTGCCTAAGAAAAATGTGACAACCAGCATGATAGAACCGGAAGACAGATGAAGGGAGATAACTCACTTAGATTGTTCCAGTCGGTTGGAGAGGGGTATTGACACGGCAGCTCCTGAGGACTCTGAGTCACTTTCACTGGATGTTGGAGAACATGAGTTGCAGTGATTTTGGTTCTTCGGTAATGGGTAACCAATCAGCTTGATGTATCCATCGCTGTCCTCGTGGATCTTCACCTCAATCATACCTGCAGCAAACACGATTAGGTCCCGGTTGTCAACGCGGTGGGTAGACAGATATATGATTACCATTCAGGAATCAGACAGATAGGTGGGTAGATTGGTGGTGCCTGGGTGGATGGATGGAGAGAAGGATGAATGCGATGGAGAAGTGGGTAGATGTTTGGTGCCTGGGTAGGTTGATTGAAAGAAGGATGGACGAAGACAGGATGAATCAGTGGGTAGAAATATGGATGGTAGGTAGATGGATGGTTGATGGATGGAACGTGGATAGTTGGTTGATGGAATGTGGAAAGTGGATGAACAGATGGAATGTAGATGATGGGCAAATGGATGGTTGATGGAATGTGGATGTCTGGTTGATAGAATGTGGATGGGCAGTTGATGGATAGAATGTTAATGGATGGTGGGTGGGTGGATGGATGGAATGTTAATGGATGGTGGGTGGATGGGTGGGTGGATGGATGGAATGTTAATGGATGGTGGGTGGATGAATGGAATGTTAATGGGTGGTGGGTGGATGGAATGTTAGTAGATGGATGGTGGAATGATAGAATGGAATAGAAATGGATAGTTCATTAACAAAAGAGACCTGGAATCTGCTCTGCAATACAATCCCTGCAGATATTAACACTATTGATTACAGAACCGCAAACCAACAGCATTCCTGACAATGGTATTAATCACGTTAATAGCACCATTAATGAAATCCAATAAGCGCTATTCATAGGGAGTGGCTTTCTTCATGAAGAAGGTAATTAACTACAAAGCAACACCCAAGCAGGAGTATTCTGGGCAACTTGCCTCAGTCTTCTGAACATGTGCAAGACACAGCAGCAAGTTGTCAATATGTAAGCATTCTAATACTCTACTGATGAAACGTCTTTCACCAAAACGTAAAAAGTTTCCATTTCTGACATCCGACACGTCAGAGTACCTTGACGATGAATACAAAATAACTGACTAATGTCAATAAAACAATACAACAATTTATATGCAAAAAGAAATACCTAGGTGTTGCTCGAGATAGTAAGAGCCAAAGCTGGCAGGGACCATGTACGTAAAATAAGGTTCTTCTCTCCATTTTACCCATACTTAACCTTCAATTGTTTTACACACCCAGATATTGGGAGTGAACTGATTTCAAAATCTTATTTTTCAACATACATCAACACAGAAGGATTTTACATCATGCAATATAAATATGTTTAGACTAAAGCAGTGACTGAGCGAGTGATTAGGGTTCAACACTGCCAACAGTATTCCATTTATAACATGGCATGAGAACATATGCAGGAGGACACGCATCCTGGACGTTAAACATTTTGGGAAACTCATAAGCATGGGCAAGGTGCTCGCACACATACAAACTGGGAGTTGAACCCATGACTGTTGGTTTCTAATGAGCCCAAGGGACAGAACTCTTGAGAGCAAATTACAAGAACCATGTGACAACCCTCTGCCTATCACACTTCCACCTGCTGTAAGTCCCTACTCACCTCTATACTGGGGTGTAAACTCCTTCAGCTCCTCAGGGAGTGTTTCATAGAACAATTGTTCCCGCGGAATGAGAGGCTTGCATAGTGTGTCCTCATTGTACCGTAACATAGAGTGATGGCCGCCGACCTGATGGTCAAACGGCTCTAGCTGTACCGGCCTCATCGTGTTGCTCTCCATCAAGTGTTCTGGCATACTGGCCCGCACACTGCCACATTAACACAACTGCTGGGAGCGCTCCTCACTGTACCTGAAACAAACATCCACATAGTTAAACCTTTGCATATTTACAGTCTCTTCTTAACAGGGTGCTACATCTTCAGAATACTGGATACCTACCACCACATTGTTTAGTGTCACGTTACCCTAACCCCAACGCTACCCTACACCTTACCTAACCAACACATTACTCTAACCTTAACCGAAACCTTACTTTAACAAAGCCTACACCGTACACTAACCTTTACCGTAAACCTACACTTTACTCTAAATTAAGCATGACCATAATGCAAAAACCCAAACCCAAACCCAAACCCAAACCTAAACCCTACACCTAAACCTACACCTAACCATAACCCAAAGTAAACTTGCTTGCTTTCAAAGATGGCCGAAAGTATCCAGTATTCTGCAGTATTAGCAACAAGGCCAGCAAACCATTCATTTCTGTGTCTAAATCAAGCGTGCATGTGAAGGAATACCTACTGAAAGTCCCGAGATTCCAATCCAATTGCAGCAGGTCAAAAATCACAGCATAACCCCCTCCCAACTATTTGAACACTGCATGTCAAAAGAACATTTCATCCGATTCTAAGATATCAACACATACACAGCATGAATATGGTACTGGCTGGCCACAAGTCACAACCAAGGTGAATCTGTGTGAAACCGATCTGTGCCAGACCAGCATCACACCCTTGGGTTGTTGAAGCTCTGAGGCACAAGGAATACAAATTACAAAAATTATCACCTAATCATGCTTACAGACACTGGAATGTTTGGGATCAATGTCATGTGGTCATACTGAGCATGACCTGCTATCAGGTCCTCTCAGGTTATCAGAGTGAGTGAGTGAGTTTAGTTTACGCCGCACTCAGCAATATTACAGCTATATGGCGGCGGTCTGTAAATAATCGAGTCTGGACCAGACAATCCAGTGATCAACAACATGAGCATCGATCTGCGCAATTGGGAACCGATGACATGTGTCAACCAAGTCAGCGAGTCTGACCACCCGATCCCGTTAGTCGCCTCTTACGACAAGCTGAGTCGCCTTTTATGGCAAGCATGGGTTGCTGAAGGCCTATTTTACCCCGGGACCTTCACGGGTAAGGTTATCAGAGAGATGAACTGTATCAGAATACACAAGAAGAAGTAACAGACAAGTCAGACATTACATGCCAACAATGGCCAGGTTTCATCTGATACAGCAAGTTCAGAAGAAACAGTCTTCATGGTAACAGGTACATGTCCATGGCAACAGGTACATGTTCATGGCAACAGGTACATGTCCTGTCCACACTCTGATACTCAGTCAGTATTCCTACTTCATACATGAACAAGATGCAGAGAAACTTTCCCGAAATTGTTTGTGTTTGTCTTTTCTTTTTTCATTAAAATAAGAAGACAGGGGTATTTTGGAAAACTGAAAACATTTGACAAGTTCCTGAGGAAACCTTACCAGTCATTAATGTGATACCTAAAAATATTTTATTCATATTCATCGTAAATGTTAATTTACACTTTCAGTTGCAGGTGTAGGAATTTCCTTATATGAAAGAGGAATCACATGAACCTGAAACTGCAGGGTAATCTCTCGTAGTATCACTCTACTAATTGAGGACATATGATATAGAGATAATACATTTTCAGACAGTAAATAAGCACAAAAATGCTTCTAGAAAACGTAGCAAACATCTTTTGAAAACAAAGTCATAGGTTCCTTGAGTGTCCAAGGGAAGAAACTCTTCATAACCAGCTACACAGCTAAAAGTCTTAATGTAGCAGCGACAGACACCAGAAATGGGCTTCCATTGGTCTTTCCATTGCTGAATAATGTGGAAGAAATAAGGATAGTTGTTTGCTTGGAACAGAAGCCACCATAACAGATCATTGAGGCATACTGACTACAGCAAAATAGGAATGGTTAGGTTGAAGGGCACGCTCCAACAGTTAGCTAACCATGCTATTGACTGAAACATCCATTGTGTGTGTGTGTGAGTGTGAGTGATGGGGAGGCTGCCTCTGTGTGTGTGTACAGGGTGGGTGAGAGAAGGGTATTGATAATCCTCATGCACAATTTACACAGGTGTGATCTCCCACTGATAAAACACTGCACAAGATTACAGCTTTCTAAACAGTTTCCACTATAGTTGGAGACATATTTCAAACACAAGCTAATAAACGTCACCACTTCAAGTTTATTATGTTTATCCCATGTATACAAGGTCGATGCACAAGTAAGTATATAATGCTTTCCATTTCAATACTCATGTTTACATCCTGCTACTGTTAGCTCCAGCAAACCAATCTGCACTACTTACTCTTGTAACTTCCCAGTCTGTTCTACTGTGAGTGTGACACAGCAAGTTATTTCTCCTGCTGGCTCTACTAAGTGCAGCAAAGGAAAAACAACAAAATCACATCCCGATACATACAAAATCAAAGATGGCTCCCAGGCACAATACTGAAATTTCAATTACGTTGCTTAGAACATGTTTACACCTCCTTTGTATATTCATCAAGTTTATTGTCACAACATGCACATGTGTTTGAGGGGTTTGTTGTTTAACATGCACATTCCATTTTGTGCAGTAAATGGGAAAAAATCAAATTCTCAAACTGAATTAACTTCCATAAAGATGCCTTAAACATTATATATCCAGCTAAAAGCAACAGACATCCACAAATGTTTCAGAAGAGAAGTAAAAATATATAATCATGATAATTCTGGAATATGGTCTTTTAGGCCTGTCTAGCTAAAACTGTCAGAGATATAATGAGTTTAGTTTTACCCCTCACACAGCAATATTCCAGCTATATGGTGGTGGTCTGTAAATAATCAAGTCTGGACAAGACAATCTAATGGTCAACAGCATGTGCATTGATCTGTGCAACTGGGAACTGAAGACATCTGTCAACCATGTAAGCAAGTCTGGCCATCTGATCCCATTAGTCACCTCTTACAACAAGCATAGTCGCCTTTTTTGGCAAGCATGGGTTGCTGAAGAACTTTTCTACCATGGATCTTCATGGGTCATCAGAGCTATAAATATCTGAGATAGGACAGGCGTGATATGATACTGACAGGTAAACCAACAGCAAACATCCAGCTTGTCACATATGTTGACATCTACCAATCAACAGCTGGTCTCAAATCAGGACAAAACCTATTATTGTTGGCCAGGAACAACTCTAACAAGCCAGAAACACAACAATGAAAAAAATTATTTTTTTCACCTGTGCATGACAATCGTTTTCATGTTTTGCCTTGTATGTTTGATCATTGTGATGGCTTGAGTTTGATTTATTAATTTCTTGCCACACTGATCATAATGATCATGGCAACTGTATCCAAAGCAGGGTAAAAAAACTGTCTGGTGCACACTGAGATAAGGAAACAGCAGTATCCTCGCTGTGACTTGTTCAGATCACAAGGCAAAATGTTATAATATATAATCTGTAAATGTCTCCATCACTACACAATATAGGGCCTTCTTCTATTCTGGTGTGTTTCCTATTCTCGCAGTAAACACATTTTCTGCCGAGATCCCCGATTCGTGATACTTCATTGACCGGGAACTAGGAAGTGTCCCAAGTCTTTGAATTATCATAATTTTGCAATGTAACGAATATTCGTGAGGTTTTACCCACATGGAAAAATCGTAACTTTTCCCAGCCCTTTCCGACAGGATTCTTCTTCCATACACTTCATGACGTTACTTCCTCGTTATACCGCGAGAATGGGAGATGCCTCAAAAAGTCAATGGCGGACGAGCATGTGCTTCATCGAGCTCAAGAACAATAATACACCTGATGGATCAAGTAGTTGATAGATGCAGATGTTAGAGGGGGAATCTCTTTGTTTAAAAACAAGACGCATACATAGAGAGGAACTGTTTGTATTATTTTTTCAGGTGATATCCGTAAGTAATATACCCAACACTAGGAACATGTTCTCTATTAGATCATGATGATGGAAAAATATATATTACATGATTTTTCACACAGTTTAAGTAAACTTAGTATCAGTACTTTTTGTTACACTCCTCAACTGAGTCTAACAAAACCTAGTAGGAGGTCTCACTTGTTTTCGTATCAGTCATTAACATTTTCTGTAACTTAAACCACAAAACTGTGCACAGGATTTAATGATTATTCAGGTTGTTACAATAGGGCTGCAACAATTCAGCTTGATTCATCGAAAATCGAATTTGAAGCCTCAGTTTAGATTTTTCATAACCATTATCACTGTTTTGATTCAACGTGTAAATACCTATTTAAAATATTTCCACACAGCCAGAACATTTTTATTCCAACTCCAGCAGTTTTGAACGCTGAAATAGGGTGAATCATGATTGGTTGACGTTAGACTAATTATAAAATGAAAATCATTGTTAGTAGACATCACAAACTTGACAATAGATATCACAATAAAAAACTAACAGTTAAAAGAAATCTGATGTTTTTACTTGTATGAAGAATCATATTAAAAATTATCAAATTGAGGGTCCAATATCAAAAAACAACTTGAACCGAATCAAATCTGGGTGAACTATAGAAGCCTTAGTCTATGAATTAACTGATCTTTCCACGCCAAGCCTAAAGCCTAAATAAAGTGTTGGGTGTTTCTTTAGTTTTAACTCTGAAGTGAGAAGTTCACTTCTATACACTGCGCAGGAGTTGTAGCCCCTCAAACCACAGGATGGCATAATAATTATTACTGCAATGAGGACTGACACTTTTACAAAACAGGCCTTTAAATGGTGTATTATGGACAGATACTAAAAAGTATTTACCTCCATATGTTCCGCAGCCAATTTTGGTCCGAAACTAGCTGTAAATGTCTTTTTAAGTTCACAAAGGAAATGTTCCATTTTCCATTTTATGAAATAACTAATAACTAGTTTTACTGCTGTATTTACCTAACAGCGGAAACAATGAGGGGTAATAGTTTTCGATACTCATACTCGATATTCATAAAACTGTACTGACTGCTTTTTCATAAAATACCTTCATATTTACAACAGTTTGTCCAAAACATTTCTGCCAAACCAATGCTAAATAAATACCTGCGTCTAAGAGGTGGTCCATCTGCTGAATACTTGAGAGATATATTTCAGAAACAGAAAACACCTCCCATGGAGAGATGGTGTGAGCCCGCCAGGAGCCAGGAAACATTTTTGAGAACTGCCACTGCCACACAGATAATCTTACTATAAATGTACATATGTCAAAAAGACAGGATATTTCATCCTCCAAATATACATCTGATGCTATCGAACTTGTGTTGTTAAATTGACTTCGTATTGTTGATACATGAATACATAAAGCTACGATGTAATTTCATTGAAAGGAGATCATGATGAAGACACCAACATCAGCTTCTATCATTATCTCAAACTGGCTTCAGATCAAGATAAACTTTGTACTTAGTTCACACGTGGTTATCTGTCTGATCAGTATGTTGGGTTTACTACGCTGGTGAAAGCCCACAATCACAGCTGTGAAACCACTACCATTATTCAGGAGTGATATATGGATTGATATCTACTAGCAGTGGCAATTGGACAGTCTCAATATGCCAGCTCAGCAAATCAAAGTCAAAATCAAACACTATTCCTTTTCACTGGGGTTCAATTATCCCATCCCTCAACACCTAGGACAAGTCCGTTTTCATTTCAGGCAATCAATAATTGTATCTTACTTGTGTGGGGGCTACTAGATAATTTCCACTTATGGTTTCAAACTGCAAATAAACTCGAATTAAATTTCATATCTGACTTAAATTATAGCTATTAAATTTAAAATGATAATAAAGTATAGTTATCTTTTTTAGCTATTTATCACTTCTCAATAAACAGTCCACTAAACATTAACATCAAATACCATGTTGACTTATTCTATCATAATTAAATCATGATCATGTCATAATATCAGGCTAAGAGGAAAATTAGTCAGGACAAGTTACATTCTTTATGTCAGTTGCCCTGTAACAAGTGGCATTTAAGAAAAAATTGAACCCCTGTTTTACAATGAAGAAATATTACCCCTCATTCCAATACTTGACTGTATAGCAGTAATGGCTTCACAAGCTATGGATACAAACACATGTCAACTGTGAACTTGAAAACAATGACTTGAAACACTATCCCATGTATTTTAAATGATGTAATCAGTTGTCTTTCAGCTACAGTTGGTGCAATGATGGTACTTACTACTGATTCTAGCACATCTACATATCCCCCATGTTCCTATCAGCATCAGACTGCATGTGACACAGAGGCACTGCACTTGCTGTTTCATCCCAAACACTGTATTCACAGATGATGATGGTGAAGATTCACAGATGAGACACTGATGATAGACACATGTACACAGATGATACAGACACCACATCGACATGCTACAGACATGCTACAGACATGAGGCAGAGTTGACATACATACATGATATATAACCCTCTTGAAGATTTGAGTAAGAATTGGTCTTCAGCCATGTCAGCCTCTATCTACAATAAACAGCATGGTGAATGAATGAGTGAGGGTATTCAGTTCTATTCCGCATATACGTATAAGAACAGTCCAGCAAATCCCTGCAAGGGACAATAGGTATATATATGTACATCATACATTGTACCCATCTGTAGAGTCAAAACTGGGTCTTCGGCATGACAACATGACACTGCTATCCTACCACGACACAATACAACAACGTTCTATATACATCTGTATACAGTCATCATATCATCTCTAGGCTGACCCTGAATCATGAGTCACGACACGAGAACAAGACCACAATCACTCTAATGGTTCACCTGATCCTCCAATACGTCAACTGTATTCACCTAACATCTGATACTCTGTACTTCGCACAAAATATAGACATTGAACAGTTTCCACTCAATGGCATCAACCATGAATGAACAGTGTCCTTGTACAATGTACAGCAGACACCTGATGTGCATGATGTAGATATGGTAAGTACACATACATGCAAGTGCAATTCTCAAAAAGAACCTCTGCGATACACCGGTAGTTTTACTGTTCTTTGTCAACGGGCTTTTAATATCTAATTTTACTGTTCTACAATACACTAATTAATTGTTCTCTTCATGATATGGTTGAAATATTGCCGAAATGACAATAAATATTAACTCACTCAGTTACTCAAAGAGAAGATCTGTTCTCCAAACAAACACCCTTGTTTGTACTCAACTCAGACGTATCAGTTGCTTGACATCTGTGACAAGCACACTACACCACGGACACAGCAACACATTAATGTTACAATGCTACATATTGACATCAATAATAAAGTATAAACAGTAGCTCACAACGCGGGATATTCTGACAGTGACAGTCATCATTGTGTTCTGATTTTTCATTGTTGGTATGCCTGTCATTGATTTAACACCATACTTACAGCTGCCTGTAGTTTAGATACGGTAAAGAACATTCTGGATCATACAATCAAGTGATTAATATATAAACAAGCAGCAATGGTACAATGACATACAATAAGAATATCAACATGCCTCACAAGATCCAAATTGTTGCCTCTTACTGCATGAAAAGGTTACCATGGTTACCCAGAAACCTCACTGGATGACAAGCTACTCACTCAGCCAGAGCTCTTTTCCATCCAAGAATCACTGAGGGTGGACAAGTATAGGTTACCATGGTTAATGGGAACTTATTCTACCCAAGAACCCTCACAGAGAGATAAGCTACTCACTCAGGTAGAGATCCAAGTTCTTGATCTACATCACAATAGCATTATATAGTGACTTGTCGGTCAACTCAGGTCATTGTTACTTCTTTAGTTGCTCTTATTTATATTATGACATTTACAACCTTGGCCATGTCGGTCGTCACATCAACTGTCGACGTCAATGGCATTGTCTGCTTACCTGTCTATTGTTTTCTATTGTTGTCTCTTTATAAAGATTATCACCTGAGTGTTTTGGGATGGTTAATATCCTGCATTAGGAATAAACATTGTATTTAGCAAGCCTCGCTAAATGCAATGTTTATTCCTAATACAGGATATTAACCATCCAGAAACACACTCATAAGATAACCTATATTTATTCTATATGCGATGTGGTCTGCAATGATGATATTGTCACTGATCGAAATGTCTGCAGTGAACCAAGTGTCTGAAATGATCAAACAGTCCGCAATTCCAAACTGTCTGCAGTGATTAAAGGGTCTGCAATGATTAAATAGTTTGCAATGCCCAAATTGTCCACCATGATCAAACAGTCTGCAATGAACAAATAGTCTGCAATAATCTGATGGTCCAAAACAATTTCCTGATCTCCAAATGATACAGCCGTCTGCTATGATCAAATAATCTACAACTTGTTACAAACCCAACAATACAATTAATCCAAGAAACACTTACAGCATCATAATCATGTGTGCTCAGAATAATTTAGGTTTCCCTAATGAAGTTACATGGACGCTCAGAGTGTCACACGAAAAAGAGATGTAAGACATGTCTTGCACACATGCTACACAGCTGCTGCCTGTACACAGGACCTGTATGTTGTACTTTATATGTGGGATATAGATCTCCCTAGTCGTCACACTAAATACATTCTGTAAATCGATAGGCAGCAGAATAACTCCAGATGAAGCTAAATAGTCAGTGATCGCATTGCATTACTCTAGAGGCAGTTCCAATTGAAGAAGACCTGTTCAGGTGTGAAGTGGTATAGACTAGTCTGTTATTCCTGTGATCCTTTAGCATCGACAACAGTCATGCACGTGACTTCTCATTACCTACACTATGTGTCTGTGGAATAATAGACACTATTAGCCAAGTTAAACACAGTTACAAGACTTCGGATACGGACAAATGGCAGGAGTCACAGGTGGTTACATACAAATAGAAACATAAATTGTAAAGCACATTTTCCTCAACATGCTCAGTGACAGAGTTCATCCTCAATCAATTTGTTAACATACCAAGTGTCTAACTGTCTAACACTGGGCCAATCATATTGCAACATTATCATGTGTACTAGAGTGTGTCATTACAGGCCTAGTCATATTTATGGCGCTACCTTAAAGTTTTATACATCTTAATCAGATGTTGATTATCAGATTATATTGCATATGACAAACAAAATTAACATCTATGTCATTGAGACCTTATGATCAGCAGAATGGATATCACTCTTAAGTAGAGGAGACCTTATGAGCAACAGATGGGAAATTCCCTGTAGTTATGGAGACCTTTATAATGATCAACAGGAAAGTCACCTGTAGTCATGCAAAACTTTATAATTAACAAAAGGGAAAACCATGTGTATTTACGGAGACCTTGGGATCAACAGACAGGAAAACCACCTGTTGTCATGCAGACCTCATGATTTGCAAGTGGGAAATCCACCTGTAGTCATGGAGACCCTATGATCCACAGATGAGAAAACCACCTGCAGTCATGGAGACCTCATGATCAACAAGTGGGAAAACCACCTGTAGTCATGGAGACCTTATGAATATATATGATAAACAGATAATAAAACTTTCTGCTGTCATGGAGACCCTGGGATCATAAGTGTGAAAACCACCTGTAGTGGAGACCTTATGATCAACAGATGGGAAAACCTCCTGTAGTCATGGAGACACTATAATCAACAGAAAGAACACCTGGCTACTGTTTTGCTGGATTTGATTTTAAAATTACCATAATGACTGATATCACTGCCTCACCTGTAAATATCAGACCTTACAATAAGCAGCAGATTCATCTTACCCAAGTCAACAGCTCTGGGGCGGCCAAACCAAGCATCAACTGAAATCAATACCGCAGCCCAACAAACACCCACCTGTAGTTGTGAAGACCTTATGATCAAGTGAATAGCCAATGTGGCCCGTGTCAACAACACCATGCTAGGCTGACCATCAACTGAGATCAATACCGCAGCCCACCAGCCCATACAACACCATGACTTGTAACGTCCACTGTTTGAGATGGGCTATAGAATATGTTGTATTGCCTGTAGTGAATAGTTGTCTTTAATGGTTGTTTTGGTGTCAGTAATTTATTCAGACGTAGATTACACCAGAGACACCTAAGTATGTTCATACGTCAGTGAGTGCATCTAAATAGAGTAGTATTTACTCATCCATGTATTGGAGCAGATAAGGGCTTACACCAAACAAATTGCACTTTAAGTAAGACTTCCTGCACCCACCCTCATGCCCTCCCTCACCTCCACCCTCACCAACCCCAAATGTAGGACATGACGCTGACCTTATTCATGAAACTCTAAAGCAAGAACATGTGTGAGGTGAAATGACTGGACCACATATTGAAGATTATCACACATACAACTATCTTGCAGCTGGTGTGTGCAGTAGGGGCGACTATTGACGGGGAAACAACTAACGCGATAGCAACAGCACATTGTAGAGTACTACCAACCAGTACTACCATGGCAATAGTTTTTTTCTCCTTGAAATATCTCATTTGAAGTCATTTCCCAACTGAATGTATAATTTACATGAAACCAAAACAAGCTGTTTCAGTCTCTTAGAGCATGTCCTTTAGTGATGTGGATGAGGCTCCATATAAGTACTCTTATTATTATTATTAAAAATAATTGAAACCTAGGTCAAGTAAACGATTAAACCATCAACTCAATGAAGCTGCAAATCTGCACCTAAACAATACAAAAATACAACAGAAATAAATAAACAAGAAAATAACAGGTAACACGGGGACAACACTATGTCAAAGTCAAATGAACATGGTAATTACTGTATTTTGTGCTGCGTATTTATCAGTGGAAGTCAGTTACTAAGCTGTCAATAGTCACACACAATATCGCAGCATCAATAGTGGTTCTTTCTCCCATCCATAAATTGTTACTGGAGACTCAACAATTGCAATCCATCGACAGTTTGATGCATTATTACAGCCATAGCGTGTAACTGCTTGTACTGACACAGATTTAGGCCAGGTTTAGCGCTATTCCACTGAGACATCATGCAACTCTTAGATATGGATAACATACTCAGACACATACTGACCAATCCTTGATGTATCACTATAACAATAAGCATCAGGAAGGGTAACATCAAGTATCATCTTTTATCCTCTTTTGGTATGACATGGCCCTGAAATCAAACCATCACCATTCCCTTCTACTAAGTTCTAGACTATCTACTAAACCATGGAGGGGCTGCTTATGATTATGAGAACACAGTGACACTGACAGTGTGTGGTCTTACTCTTTGGGCCTGTTTGAAAAGTATTTCTGTTAATTACGGTGTGTCAGCTGGATGCGGGACAGGATGTTGGCATTGATCCCATTAGGGACAGATAATCTGGTCTTTTCTGGAGAGGTTGGGGGCTTGAATACCTGAATACTCAGAGTACAGGGCAGAAACATTACTTGAACTTAGGTTGTGTTATTTATCAACAATAGTTTGATCAATATGCTTGATGTCATAAACGTTTCTCATTAGACATTTCTTCTTTTCTCTCCTTCTTCCTCTACAAATTACGTTCTACACATGTCTGAAACATCATCCCATCTAACAATGATACACCATCAGCCAATGACCCTTTCCTCCAAACTCATATATTCCTTCAGATTGTCATCATCATCAACTCTACCACCAACATCATTTTTATGATGGAACTGACACCAACTGAAAGAAAAGTCAATTAATTTGCTGAATAAACCGATTCCTATCATAGTCAATTATTTCTTTCAGTTGCGAAAATACCGCAACAAATATGGTTATCACAATAAGTGAGCCTTAGTTTAGAAATAGATGCATGTTGTCACTGCGGAACCCACCAGACCAGTGTATCGTCTTCTTACACCCTTGACTACCCCATCTCTCGTGATCACCAACAAAATACATAATACATGTCCTCAGCTTCTCACAAACTAGCCTGACTAATGGTATATGACAAGACTGACTAACACCACACCAAAACATTCTGAACTTCATGAAAATCATTTGAACTTCACACTAAGGTACCAGAACATCTATTACATACACACGATGAACATCTTCAAACTACATTTAACAAAACACGCACCAAATAAAAATTCTTGTCAAACTGCATGTCGGAAATAAACAAAAACCTAAAAGCTTTAAAGAGGATGTCTTGAACATGTTCAAGATTGTGTCTGGAATGATGTTCCCTGACAGAACAAAACAAAAAAGTTAACATGAACATATATAAGTGCTTTACAAATCTTCTGCAACAACACATCTGTTTATCACGTTTATCATGTTTACCTTGTTTACAAAAGCTAAATATATTACACCCATTGCATACTGTACATAGGTCTCTTCCAGTTCTTGTTTCAAAAAGGATTCACTTGTTACATTTTACGTTAAGAAGTTATTTATCCCCATGAGACAGGAAGACAGGATGACAAGTACAATGGCAGCCATACATGTATTATAGGCCTTGGGTGAAATCTTTTAAAAACATTACTGGAGCATGCAAAACATAACTCCACATGACGCTTCTTTGACAAACAAAGCGTTGCTATGGGAAGGTACTCCATATAACTGCATTATTCGACAACATAATCAAACTGTTTAATGTTACTGACACCTGTCAACGCTACAGGCAACTTGCTTCACAAAGGGCGGGAAGCACGACACATCCAAGGTCATTGAATAAAGAGGACCTGTTTCATCAAGTGATCTTAGCGCTAAGATTGCAACTCACTTACTTTACCTAGGCTTGTCATTGCTACGATCATTTATCCAAACAAGGCTCTGGTTATTGAATGACCATACTGATTCATAACGATAATAAAAACTACAAAATTTTAGGTTCACGTGTCACACAACACAACCACTATCATCATCATCATCATCATCATCATCATCATCATCATCACCACCATCACACTCCATTTACATGTTTCCAAAAGCAAACCTATGCAACCAGTCCTACATATAAATACTATGAGAATCAGATGCAGAACACACCCATGGTCAAAAACTGAAGCTGGAATACTTCAACATTAGGCAGTAATAATTTGATAAGCAAGGTCAAAGTTTGCTCTCTGTTCACCAGAAGAACTTAGTGGAAGGGGTGTCAGATAACAGGTATCTTATCAGAGTAAACATCTGATTATAATGATACTGTTGACATTACAAACAACATTATTGTATGGTAGCATACTAACACTACATACATTATGAACTTAATAGCACTCGAGTTAATGAGTCACCTCATTATACAAGTGTAGTCACATGTTGCCAGAGATTCAGAGTTATATACTTGATGGAATATCTTATATATCGTATGAGTGACCCCCTCTCAGGTAGTCACTAGTACACGTTACATCCTCCACTGATATACATTGAGCAAAAGCATAATGAGCAAATTTAGGGATATTTTGTATGAAATCAAGACTTTAGCAGTCACTGTAAGAATAGCCCCAAACCATCTATGATCTGTAACTATTGTTGTTCAGTATATGACCTTTGTTATAAACATAATCACTCTCTCTCGTCTAAATATCCATTTTCTGCAAATTGTCCTTAATCTTAAAATACAGACAACGTTGTTTACTCAGTGCTCACATGATGAAACTGTAAATAGAGCAATGAAACAACATTACAAAGAATAAACTAAGCTGGTATTCTCCACAACATGTCAGAATTCATCCTATTTATGTGTGTGACACAATTATCAAACTGACACATAGAGGCCATGCTGATGTCCTACTGAGTGAGACGATAAACCCGAGATGCTACACATTCAACAAATTTCAAAATTCAACACAAACATCACCACAAATTCCTTTGGTAAAACAAAGGTACTCCAGGTATACACCATGCAGACAAGATTTGAAAGTCACCCATAAGATTACTCATTGTTATAGAGGATTATGATGATGATGATGGCGGTGATGATGATGATGATGATGGTCTCAAAAAGTGATGTTTATTATCAAGACCTTTATTTAGTAAACACCAGCTTTAGGCCTTTTGAAGACTAAGTAAATTCATCAGGGCCATCTCAAGCCCTGTGTACATCTAGTAAACAAACAAAACAATTTTAAGCATGATGAGGTCAAGGCTTCTCAGCAATTGCCATGTCAAGTGTACTCATGTGTCCTGGAGTGTGCACTTTCATAGTATTATGGTTGATTGGTTTGCTGTTCAACGCACTCACCAATATTCTAGCGGTATGGCAGCGGTCTGTAATTTAGTGTAAACATGGTAGTGAGTGAGTGAGTGAGTGAGTTTAGTTTTACGCCGCACTCAGCAATATTACAGCTATATGGCGGCGGTCTGTAAATAATCGAGTCTGGACCAGACAATCCAGTGATCAACAACATGAGCATCGATCTGCGCAATTGGGAACCGATGACATGTGTCAACCAAGTCAGCGAGCCTGACCACCCGATCCCGTTAGTCACCTCTTACGACAAGCTGAGTCGCCTTTTATGGCAAGGATGGGTTGCTGAAGGCCTATTCTACCCCGGGACCTTCACGGGTTGTAAACATGGTAAGGAATCGATTCTGCACCAGTCAATCCAGTGATCAAAAGCACTAGCATCAATCTATGCAGCTGGGATGCGAGGACGTGTCATCCAAGTCAGCAAGGCTGACCATCCGATCCCGTCAGTCACCTCATACCCCCCTCATCATGCTCATACGACAAGCATGATCATGATGAGTTACTGAGGTTGTAATTAAAACCCATTCTAACCTGGACTTTCATAGGTCTGTTAGTGTTAATATCATGACATGAATATATCTTCAGTCTATCTTGTTCTTTCGATCAAACTATTATAATTATTGTTGGCATATTTTTGAGGATTTGTTTTGAAATGAAGTCAAAAGCACACATACAACAAGCAGCTGTGTGAAAGGATGCTACAATGTTACATGGAAATTACCATCACAAGGAAACCTCTATGTCATTGTCTGAGTGCTTCGCGCATGAAGTAATTTCCAAATGAAATCAATTGAGTGTGACATGTCACCTTTAGTTCATGCATGATTCAATTCTGAAAAGCAACAATGTAATAGCTCTATCAGTCACAGTTTTTTGATATATCAATACAAAAAAGCAAGACAATATGTAAAATGCACTAAAAGGTTTGCAGTAGGTCTGTCTGTTTTGATTTCAGTGTGATCCCATTTGTTTACAAGCACCAAAACATTCTAGCCATGTGATAAGTTTACATCTGATGTGTGGTAACTGAAGCAGAAACGCCTCTTGAAGAATGAGGTGAGGGGAAACAAGTACACTCTGGGATCAAGAGCCATTGTTTGCCAGCAATGCTTCAGAACGGTTGACATACACTGTGATACAGGCTCTTTCATGCATCAGAGTAGGACATCGCATGTTCAGAAACACTTATCAACTGTAGATCACCAAGGGAACTCCATGGGCCTTGTTTGTTCAGCATGTCAAGGAATAACATCACAAAACATGCAAAAACATGCATCACGTCCAACAAAGAGCTTATCAGTCCTGCATGTTTAATATTCATGTTTTATATTGTTATTGCTACTCAGAGTCAGCTTTGTAACTATGGTCAGTCAAAAGGTTGTCATCAATCAAAACAGTCTGATTGACAAAGAAACACAGCAGATGTGGAGCATAAAATATAAACAGTTAGCTGGTTCGTGAAAACATCTGGCATGTCAAGACTGGAATCAAGCTGGACTGTCTCTCGTAAATGTGGGCTGAATTCCTGTTCTCCATTATGAGTCCACAGGACACCAAATCGGTATTTCTGATCTGAACAATATACAAAGAATGTAAAAGGAATTTTCGATTTGAACTATATCCACAATATACAAAAATGGAATCTCTCGTCTGAAGCAAAATTTCCTTCAGGATAATAAATTATAAAGTACTATCATATCATGTACACACATATAACACAACACAATCTGGTGATTATCGATACTACTTTGACAATTATGCCGTTAATTATGCAAAACATCAATACTAACGAGTAGTTCAGAGTGTTTGGTTTTGGCATTACATTGTTGCTTCTGGATGATCCCATATACAATCTTCTAGCAGCCTGTAAACAATCACGTCTGGACTAAACAAACCAGGAAGTGATATTCTACAAGATGTCCCAATGTCAGACAGCATTGACTTTAGGCAGAAGAGTTCCACCACATGTTCCACTTTGTGGTTACCATGGTTACTGGGGTACTTCTTAATCTGGTAAAAGTTATTGATGAGACATGACATGGAATTACATGTCACATCGTGGGATCAGTTTGTTTTACACTCCTATTCAAAACTGTTTACAAGTATGGAGAATCTCCAATCAAAGTTTATAGCCACCTGATATTTATCAGAAGTATCACAAATACAAAGTCTCACCCATTGGCTTCTTCACTATGTTACAGTGTGCAATAAGATGAACATATAGAAAACACTCCAAAACAAAGAATTTCAAATTGTTTCTAAAAAGTTAATTATCATATAAAACTGCAAATGTCTCAGCAATTGACAAACTGACCAAACTCATAGTCTTGTTAAATTCTGTTTATTGTTTTAAGAGCAGTTAATTATTCTACTGAGACTGAAGTTAAAGGACGTGTATGGGCTAGTAGGCTTCATATACACAGTCAGGTTCATCAATATCATTTGGCTGTTGTAGAGATTAGGAAACATTCATTTTCGTATTTTCTGTTAACACAGATTGCCAGTCAGACCATTTCAACACAAAACTCGTTGGACAAAGTTTATCAGGATGTATGCAAATTGGCATACATTTGGAGCTAAGGAATATACTGCAGTGTGAAAATGTGTTTTGGAAACCTGGAGCTAGCACAACACTATGTGCTATCAATACACTGACAGACACGCTATTCCTCAGCTGGTGCACCATATAAGCAGAAATCTATAGTAACAGTGTGTAGGTGCACTAGTATATGAACTAGGACTATGCACTGGATCATCAATACTATCAGACTAATACTATACTTAAATCATGGACTGATATCATCCTGAGGTCAATATTTGAGTCTTTTTGTCCCAAGTCTCAGTAAATCATACTAAATGTCACCACTGAAACACTTCTGAACTTATGCTATTATGATTACTGAATTCAAAACTAATTCATGTTACAACTTGTAGAGGTGACTTTTATTCCAATGATAAGCAAATACATAACAAATATTGAGGAAGAAGCTTTGTGGTTTGTGTTTCCGTACTAGATTGAATACAACACATGAAGATGAAAATAACTGTGAAGCCTTTCCAACTTGGCAGTAAAGGGCACTAAGTTCAGAATTCCGGGTAAATCCCTGTTCATGCAAACACATTTTGTAAAAGGAATTTTGACTGCCTACCATTGTCAGTGGTGAAGTTAACATTGAAAGGGAAACTGGACATTAAAAATAAAAGATCACTGGTACCTAGTTTATACTGTCAGTATTCTTTACATGGTAATGTTTGTTTGTTGTTTAATGCCACACCCTGCAATATTTCTATGTACATGACAGTAATATATAAATAACTGAGAGTGGACTTGGCAATCCACTGTTTGACAGTAACAGCAGGAATCAAAACAGTTGAGATACAATGACATGACAACAATGTGAGCAAGCAGGACAACCTGACAAGCAATTGTCCTGAAAACACCTATCCCAAATCTACCTGTGGGTCTTTAAAGGTACATGGATAATGCTTACTCTGTCTTTTACATTAAATGAAATTTGTAATTTTCTACATGGTCCGTAATATGACAAGGGTGCAATGTGTGTCCAATGTGTGAATCTGATTGAAATCAATTGAACAAGGCTAATTTACTGTTTATTCAAAATTGGAATTGTACCTAACTCTACCTGTTGTTACATACTATCCTTGGTAGCAACTTCGATATGAATATTAATGAATTTGCTTTTGATACAGGAAAACCTGCTACACAGGCTGGCTGGGAAATTGTTAGGCCTATATCAATATTCATAAATTCTGACATCGTGCCACATTCCTCATCGTGGACGACTGTTCCCACACCGGTCACATTATTGACACTACAAACGTGATGGAAAATTACGTTATCGTGTTAACATTTGACTACGACTTTTCAGCTAGACTGAAACTTAATCACGGAAAATATTCACCTGAAATGGAGACTCGTTTTTCTGTCCGTCCCTTCCAATATGGCCTCAGCTGATCGACTGTACCAAAGGGAAGTAACTCCGAATTCCCACGCACCTGACAGTTCAAACCGTAATAAAATCCCCAAACTATAAATAGGATTGACACTGCACTCCCTAACTCGCGAGAAGGCTCGAGAAGGGTATGTGCACTTTGGTACAAACGTGTGATTCGGGACGATGTTTATATATAAATTTTTTAACCTCAAGAAATACCGTATTGTGATTATAATAAATCCAACTTATGTCCTGGGTATTTAAACTTGACTTTTAAGCGAGTGGACACCGATAGGGAAATGTCAACGCAATAGTTTACAAAATGACGCAATTAGGTTGGATCTGTATGTTTAGTGAGAATATTACGAAATACTTGAAATACTTGTTTACATACTAATATCTTGTCTGTAATATGAAATTAATAGTTGTTGTTTTAGATTGTTTGTTTTTAGAACTAAATTGTAGAAATTATCCCCTCATGTGTTTTTGACCAGCATTACGATTTGCCAGCAGGCTGGTTGGGTTAGTTCTTCGAGGCACCGAAAGTCACTGGACTGAGTTGCGTTTGTTAGATACGTCAGATCAAACTTATGAGTTTGGGTTCGAATCTTGGTATGTTTCCAGTTTTGACAGGCCCATGCCTGTGTTCGTTGGTTCACCTGACAGGCAAACGCAGAAGGCCAGCGGTACTTCGGGTTGTCCTCCCATATTAAGCTGACCATGACGTGTCAAGACTCATGAAATGTTAGTTTAAGCTGCTTTAAATCCAAATTACTAAACAACTAACGTTTGAAAACAAACAATCTGAAGACGTGAATAACACGTGTTTTGGTTGACATCGATATGTGTAATAATAATCGATATTAGTGTATCAGGAATCAAACCCTGATCTGACACAATCGAACACACCAACAACTGTGCTACTGATTCTTCGGGTATTGATCTAAACGTTGCGTGCAGGGCATCGAAGATACCAACTCCTTATCAGGCAAGAACAAATTCGGGTTCTTCCCATAAACACGTCGAACAAGGAGGGAGATTTATGAGGAAAGATAAAGATATTGAGATAAAATCAATTCCCAAGGCCAAGTAAACAATGCCTTTTACAGACTGCAGTTTAGGTAGGACATATTGGAATTAATTCCTAATTAAACTCAACAATTACTGGTCCCCGAACCTGACCATGCGTCAAACTCGATCATGAAACATGGTTAGACAAGTTCGACCAATCAATTCGAGTTTTTCAGAACGATTTTTCTCGTCTCAATTATCAAAAGGCAAAACAAATTTCGATTTTAATGTCTTCAAGTGCAATATGTTATTCAGAATGTCCTATCTGTATGCACAAACAATCAATTTGTTAATTGATCCCCGCTTCTTTGAGTCACGCGCAGATTGATGGGAATCTTTGAACATAACTGAACATGGAAAATACTAATTACAGTAATCAAGTGTTATCGCTGAAATTACAGAGCTGGAATTCACGACTTTGTTCGTAGAAATATTGAAAGAGATTTCATAAAACGTCATCTTTGTAATTTATATTCATTTTTATATTATAATGTATTTATATAACGTCCAGTTCCAGTTCAGCAACTTTCAGGCCCTTTGTATTTTCCTCAGTCATAGGATGTCAATCTCAACTCCCTGTGGATCATACAACTCTTGCAGCAACTAGGTGCACCGAGTCAATGTGTCTTTCCCATCCTTATAAGGTATCCATAATCCCAGCGCTGTGTCCAGTGTCAGCTGCAAGTGACACCTACAATGGGTGATTGTACATATGTATGTGGCTATGATCTGGTCATCTAGTAACGGATTCGTCAGTTCCTTTGAGAGCTCAGGGTGTACTGTACACTACGTGTTGTAACATCACTGAAAGAGTCTGCGCACAAAGTTGCCTCCAAATTTTTTACACCCAGTCACAGGTGGGCACCTTAAGCTACCTGGATTACTCGCCTGGCGTTTCAGACAGCTCGTCTACCACGCACCCATTGTATAAGATAGAGGCGTACTTTGGGATGACACATGTCAGCTTCTGGTTTATGATTACTACCCTGTAATCTTGTATCAGTCTCGAATTCCATTTGATGGGTTTTTTACTGGTGGTTTTATGTTATATTATAGTTCAGTAATATATGGGCATAGCGTGGAGGATTTAATGCTCTAATCACCGATGACATGGGAGTCACCGACTGGTGCGTGAGAGCGTTTAGACATTACACATACTTACTGTGAAACATAGGATTTACATGTTAATATTTGAAAAACATAACACAGCTGTACATGTGTACAAAAACCTCTTAAGCACTGAATTAGCCAATAACGCACCAACGCAAATTGTGAGTCACTCTGTCACTAATTTACACATTCCTCAAGTGACAAGCACAAGAAAGCTCTCAGCTGATAAAGGTATGAAATTATGAAATGTTGTGTTAATCGATTAAAAAAACAAATTAGACATATTTTGCCATCTTTAGAATATCGGGATACCTGTCTTGAGCCAGTGGATCAACTACGTAAACAAATTAGGGCTAAAACCCATTCTATAATGGTTTAGATTCATAAACTCAGAAAAATGCGTTTACAAGCTCTTTACAATATGAAACTGAAAGGTCAGTAAAGTTGTGTAGTGAAGTAAGAACGATCTTATGTCTCAATGGTTTTAAAGTTATTTCGCAAGTTTTTCCTCCGATATTTACACCTATACACAGTATAATTTATCACATCATTGCTGTCAGAGTATAGGTGTAAGTAAGTATAGGAGGAAAAACTTACCTTTTTGGCCGAGTCGATTGGAAGTTCCAATATACTTTTTCCATATTGCATATCGTAGTGGATTTCTATAAAATGTTGAAACAGTAGCATTATGTAAACGTGATAAACAGTGAATCATAGAAAGGTTTCGTCAAAAGTTAGAATGCCATCTCATATGTTATTTGCGGGGACAGGTTACCTTAAAGGATCAGCCATGCATGAAGCAAAGGTAACAAAATGAGGATGACAATGAGGTTCCCTTACTTCTGATGTGGCCATACTTAGAGTCTGGGAAAGAATATTCCTCATTAAAATATTATTATTAAAACAGTCTAAACGTGTTAAGGCATTGTTTGAAAGAGAAAAATACCTATATCAAACTATTCAAAAATGTAGACCTTCGTCATCTTCATCCTCATTAACCCATGGACTATGAGGGCTCGCGGCTTGCGCAGATAAAGCATTCAGTGTCAGTATGTCGGTCAATGATAAGCACCAACGGTTACAATTTTACAGTCGGTTTTTGTGAAGGTTATGACTGAACATCCTTACCCTTGTCCGGAGATTCGTGAAGAACCCCAATTGTTCACGTCTGTGCATGATGAAGGGTGTCTGCTGCTTTTGTGTCTTCATGTTGAAGAGGGTCCTTTGCTCTTGCCGAAGACACGACACAGACAGGTCTGTGAGAAAGGTCCGATCGGGTTATTTACTGGACGGATTAAGACTGGACATCGGTTGTTGGGCCTCCAGACAAACAGAAGTCTGCATTTATATCATTGGAATTCGATAGTCTATACGGAGCAGTTCATACAAGTCCCGTTTTCCATTTCATAGGATCCAGTTGCGGGTTCAATGCTTTTCTGTCTGACATATAGTTAAGTCTGAAAGCTTTTGTAGAAATGGACCAAGCTTTGGAGTGCCACTGGAATTGTAAGTCATGATGAAAATAGCAGCCTAATTGGAAAGCCAAAGTCTTGAATTCTATCCACATCGATTAGGCTGAAATTCTGAACGTTGGCATCGGTAACTACAGAGGATCGTCAGCGAAGACAGAGACGGCGGCGGGATAGAGTCGGGGGATGAGGACAATGAGCCGGGCGAGCGAGGGGTGGGTGGGATGGGTTGAGGTGTTTGAGCCAGACAGGACATGAGAAATGAATAGTTCCTAGAATGCTCCCCAATCAAGAGATTGGACAAGAGTTTTAAGTCTAAAGAAGGGCACGCTGGAATGGCTGGGATTTGGACGCCACTTTAGGCACGCGTGGAGTATTTGTTCCAAGCTCTTTTTGTTGGTAACTTGTTGGCCTGCGTTATCTCGTCGATGGAACGCCCTGGCATGTTGATGGGTTAGTGTGAGTTGCCATCCATCATCCAATGCACAACGATTTACTACCGCACAGTTGTCAATAACCGTTTAACTGACCGAGACATTTGATTTAGTGCACAAGATGAAGATGCGGACAGGAAGAAAGGGTTAGAAAAGGGTTAGTGAGTGAGTCGGAGTTAAGGGTACTTTGAACGATACTTCAATGACATCAGAGTATTACATCAATGTGGGAGGCAGACCCGGAGTAATGCAGGTCGCAGATGTTTAAAGTTGGTGAAATGCACGAGCATCGGGTGGTCTGGGCAAACCCATACAGCTTTAACAAAATCATGCCAAACTAGGATTCAAACTTATGAGAAATTAATCATGAATATGCAAATTCACAGGCAGGTGTAAAACATTGGGATAGACACACACATGCTCAAAGACACACAAGTACCTATGTGTAGAAACACACGTACACACAGACATTTATGCACACATGCTTATGTGTACACACACGCACACAGACTGTCACACACAAAGGCACAGACATCAATCCGTGCGCGCGCGCACGCACGCACACACATACATACATACTAAACGCATAGAGTACATGTATTTAGGTTGATTGGGGATATGAATGGACGTTTCATCGTATCCTTATGCGTTATCTTGACATCACAAAACTCATCCTTCCTAAACATCCGCTACATTCGTCCTTGTCCTCAACAGCTGTTGAAACCCAGGATGCATCTAACGGTTAATCATGGACCGCCTGACCTCTATAGAGAAGCACGTACTACTTCATTGTCCACTCTATAGTCATCTACAACAAAACCTTTTAACAAAATCTATAGAAACGCATCCTAGTTTTAGTTCTTTAAGCGATAATGAAAAACTGTCTTTCATCCTCTCCTGCCCTGATATCATGTTTGTAACTGCCAGAACCTGCTCTATTTTACTCAAAGAGAGAAGAAATTTTATTTATAATAATTAGTCGTTTATGCTTGATGTAATGACGCATGTTATGCCTCTTTTCTATGTGTGTTTTGCTTTGTATATTGATATTTTAGTAAGTCTCTCATAACCCTTTTGGGTGGCTCGTATATTTTAATCCTGTTTTTTAACATTGTAAAATCTATTGTAATATATGAGGTGAGACTGGAATAAACTATCTGTCTGTCTATAACACTGGTCTCATTATCGCTGCACGCTACGCTGCATCCGTGTGATTATAGTCACATAAACACGGTAAACTTAGCAACATTCTGCGTCACAAAATGCATCCTAAATACTAGGACTGCTTGGTATTACAGGGATATTGCAATACGCTTTTTAAACGAAACGTATTACAATTTATTTATTTATTTATTTATTTATTTATTTATTTATTTATTTATTTATTTATTTATTTAAAACCTGTGTGTTGGGTAAGGAACATATATGAAGCTTTTGTGTTTATCGTTAAGCTTTAGATTAGAATCTACACACTTCCATTCTCAGCCAATGTTTTTCTTCGTTATTCAATGACAACACGACATAATGTAATGATATAAAATATAAGCTGTATTAAAAAAATAAAATAAAACAATAAAACACTGAATATGCAATTTAATGTTGGGGTTGTTGTGATCAGAAACACACACACACACACACACACACACACACACACGCACATAGTGTGAGTGCGTGCGTGCGTGTGTGTGTATTGTTTCGGGATTTATAATGTAGAAAAAAGGATTCACATGTACAAATAGTGTCACTCACTGTTCTCAACATGTCGCAATACGTATCGCAATACGGGTAACCGAATCGCAATATTTTGCAATGATCAAAAGCACACCCATCGTGACAGTCGTCGTGAAGCAGATATTGTCATTCTATTGTAGTTAATCCTCTGGGAATATTACATGTTCAGAATCTTTCGCAATTTGACTTTATCTCTAAAACTCTTCAAAAACCGTAAATCCTTGAAAATAAGTGCACGCCTTGAATAAATGCTGGTAATTGTTAGGGATGAAACCAAAATGTTCAAGGCCTCGCTTTATAAGTGCAATCATGGTGAACGTGACGTTAACCCTATCCCAATTTAATCCTCAAACCTCATCAGAGGTGCTGTGGTTAGAGCGTCCGCCCGGTGAACGGAAGGTCTCGGGTTCGATCCCCGGCGGCGGGGATCGCCAAAAGACGTTACTTGTTGGACCCTGCCCGAAATCTCAAATAGCAATTAATCAACGATAGAAACGAAAAATCATCGATGCATCGATAGTATGTGTGAACATCGATAGTTTAGTAACTGACTTCAACCGATAAATGCGCAGCGCAAAATACTGGATGTTGGGTGCAGACTTGCACAATCAGTGAGAACTCGGTTTCAATTTTCCTGTCAGTTATTCAAGGAAACTGAAACTACTCCAACCTGTTTTTATTTTATATACACTATAAATTCATTTGGGAAATGACTTCAAATGAGGCAATTCAAGAAGACGGGAAAATATTGCAATAGTTGCCGCAATAGATTATCGCTGTGCCAGTAGTATGTTGCAACAGGCTATCGCTGTCGCAATAGTTGTGTAGCCCTCAATAGTCACCTCTAGGATTTAGCCCTGTGTCAATATATGGAGTCAATCCGTATGTGTGGCCGCCACGCATGTCGATACACAGCATTCATGCACTGTACAGGATCATACCAACACAATAATACTTATAGTTAAACAATATACACCGTTTTAAGAAAGCAGGGCCAAGTCCGAGGTTCGGTGCCTGTGTAAGAATGTTCTGGACCTACTTGAAAAGACATCATAACAGGTCAATAGCTGTCAAAGTAGTAAGAATGACTCTCATATCTCTGAAGTCACGGGAGCAGATAACACCATTTCAATGTTCAATAGGCTTTTCCCTACAAGTATTGACAGCTGCCTTTGAAACTACCCGCCACAATCTACGACGGCAGTCAGGTAAAAGCTGTCACTTTGAATAATATATTGTCTTCTCCGCAACAGATAAAAGTCATGTGTGACTGAATCTCGTGTTCAGCACGTAGCATGTGCAATGGTTGGTACGCAGTTAAGTCCCCTTTATACAGGATGGCGACCGTTCTGCCTTAATCGACGCACAACGGTCGCCAAACCTATGTTTCTGTGTAACTGCTATGGTGTCCTTTGAACTTTCCTTTTACAACTTAAAGCTGTCACCTTTTTTGACATTTTAGTGGCGTTCTTTGAGCGTCCCAGGCATCCTCTCTAGATGCCTTCCCTCTGCCGCCCTTCTACGAGGGTTGGCTGAAAAGTTCTAAGCCTCACTGTCAAAAAAAGTTACAAAGTCCACGTTTGTAATTTATTTTTCTACATAGTCCCCTTCCAAGCTCACACACTTTTGCCAGTGATGCTGCAAGGCCCGAATCCCGGTCAGGAAGAAATCTTCTTCAGCTACCCTAAAAAAATCAGTCACAGCGGAAATGACGTCATCATTACTTGCAAAATGGCGACCGGCGAGTTCCTTTTTCATTTTGGGGAACAGGTGGAAGTCAGAAGGAGCCAAATCAGGTGAATAAGGAGAATGGTCAATGAGTTCAAAGCCACAATGGCGGATTGTTGGCATGGCCACCACCGATTTGTGAACAGGCGCATTGTCTTGGTGGAAGAGGACACCTTTAGCGATCATCCCTCGTCGTTTGGCTTTGATTGCTTCTCGCAACTGGTTCAGTAGATCAGCATAGTATCTGCCGTTGATAGTTTGACCTTTTTCAAGATAATCAATGAGCAGAATACCCCTGGAATCCCAAAAGACTGATGTCATCACCTTTCCAGCTGAAGGAACAGACTTGGCTTTCTTCGGAGCTGGTGAATCAGGATGCTTCCACTGTTTTGACTGTAGTTTTGTTTCTGGTTGAAAGTGATGTATCCAGGTCTCATCCATGGTTACAAATCGTGCCACAAAATCATCGGGATCTGCTTCAAAACGACGCAAATTGTCAAGGGACGTCTGGAACCTGACACGTTTCTGTTCTGCTGTCAAAAGCTTTGGCACCCATCTAGCAGAAACTTTAGTCATTCCTAATTCGTTGGTGATAATATGCTCAACCCTCTCATGAGAGATGCCCACTACACTAGCAATATGTAGAGTAGTCAATCGTCGATCATCCATCAACATATCGAGCACTCGCGTGATGTTTTCTGGAGTGGTTGTTGTTGAAGGCCTTCCTGAGCGTGGGTCATCATCAAGGCTTTGTCTGCCACGCTTAAATTCTGCAGCCCACTTCTTTACTGTGGAAAATGAAGGAGCATCATCCCCTAGAGTGGAGACCATGTCAGCATGTATCTGTGTTGGGGACATCCCTTTCTTTTGCAAGTACTTGATGACTGCCCTGTATTCAGTTTTGTCCATATCTGATGATTTCAGAGGGTAGGTTTACCAAAAGAACTGTAGTTGAGATAAAACTATTAATACGTTTGTAGTTCTTCTGTCTATGATTCACTAAATGATTGTCCTCATTGGTGGCAAACACCTGTCTCTACCTGGTGGGGAAAAACCACTCAGGCTGAGAACTTTTCAACCATCATGTATGCAAGTAAGGGCGTCCGTTCAGCATTGCCTCTGTCTTCTCGCCGACCGTTGTGCCTTCCTTGTGCATTACTTGGCGTTCGCTCTGCGTTCTCTGGCGACTTTCGGCAACCGGCATACTCTAGGTATAAACAAGTAAGTACCTGGCTACGACAGTTTTTCATTAGTTTCAAACGAGCAGTCTAAGTGATATCATCGCATAACGACTTCAGTGAGTGAGTGAGTGAGTTAATATTTAACGTCACATCGGCACTATTTCAGCCATATCGTGACGAGAACATTCAGCAATAAAAACGACTATTGTGTCCATTATAAAACCTGTCAACGAAGGACAGTAAAACAACTAGGATATCACAATTAGCATTAAAACTAGTGTGGAAAGGTAAAACTGATATCATTATATGGACAATACAGTATAAAAACAGGCTATAGATCGCCAACACATAACGACTTCAGCAATCATGAACAATAAACTGCGTTTGTAAATAGCTCGTTTGCAAAGCATTTTTCTTTTTAACCAGTCATTGCCATCATAAATAGAAGTAAAAATAGACGTAGAAGAAGAAGATCTTGAATTGTGTGTGTTCACCCATTTTTGATGCAACACAGACGGCTGCAATTCGGGGACAACAACCAACTAATGCAAGAGCTGAGTCTAGATGGTGAAGGGTTATTCTGCAATTAGCTGAGCATGGAGTCAGCCCTTTTTGCCGAACTCGTACGAGGCGTCCTTTTGACGCCCGTTGTACCTTCACTCTGCGACCTCGGCGATGGCTCTGCCTTCGCTCTGCGTCCTGCGATCAGTCAGCCATGACGCTGACCGCTCTGCGTTTGTTTTGAGCAGGTTCAATACAGTCGCCACTGTATGTGGTGTACGTAGAGTTCTTGGACCTGGTTCTGCCTTCTTTCTGTCTTCATGGCCCTGGCTCTGCGGCCCTGGCTCTGCCTTCTTTCTGCCTTCATGGCCCTGGTTCTGCCTTCTTTCTGCCTTCATGGCCCTGGCTCTGCCTTCTTTCTGTCTTCATGGCCCTGGCTCTGCCTTCTTTCTGTTTGTATGGCCCTGGCTCTGACTTCTTTCTGTCTTCATGGCCCTGGCTCTGCCTTTTTTCTGTCTTCATGGCCCTGGCTCTGCCTTCTTTCTACCTTCATGGCCCTGGCTCTGCCTTCTTTCTACCTTCATGGCCCTGGCCCTGCCTTCTTTCTGTCTTCATGGCCCTGGCTCTGACTTTTTTCTGTCTTCATGGCCCTGGCTCTGCCTTCTTTCTGTCTTCATGGCACTGGCTCTGACTTCTTTCTGCCTTCATGGCCCTGGCTCTGCCTTCTTTCTGCCTCCATGGCCCTGGCTCTGCCTTCTTTCTGTCTTCATGGCCCTGGCCCTGGCCCTGGCCCTGGCTCTGCCTTCTTTCTGCCTTCATGGCCCTGGCTCTGCCTTCTTTCTGCCTTCATGGCCCTGGCTCTGCCTTCTTTCTGTTTGCATGGCCCTGGCTCTGCCTTCTTTCTGTCTTCATGGCACTGGCTCTGACTTCTTTCTGCCTTCATGGCCCTGGCTCTGCCTTCTTTCTGCCTTCATGGCCCTGGCTCTGCCTTCTTTCTGTCTTCATGGCCCTGGCCCTGGCCCTGGCCCTGGCTCTGCCTTCCTTCTGCCTTCATGGCCCTGGCTCTGCCTTCTTTCTGCCTTCATGGCCCTGGCTCTGCCTTCTTTCTGTTTGCATGGCCCTGGCTCTGCCTTCTTTCTGTCTTCATGGCCCTGGCTCTGACTTTATTCTGTCTTCATGGCCCTGGCCCTGGCCTTGGCTCCGCCTTCTTTCTGCCTTCATGGCCCTGGCCTTGGCTCCGCCTTCTTTCTGCCTTCATGGCCCTGGCTCTGCCTTCTTTCTGTCTTTATGGCCCTGGCTCTGCGTTCGTCGTGCCTCCTTTTGAGCGTACAGGTGCGTTCTGAAATTTGGTAGAACGCAGAGGGAAGGCCGTCCTGTGTAAAAGGGGCTTTACTAGAGCAACGGCGGGGTCATTGACTTGTATTCCTTGCCACCTTGAGAATTTCCGTTTGGGGCTGACATTGATAGATAAAAGACGTCGATAGATACAGTCGTGATATGAGTCAGTTCGGTATAGCGAGGCGTTAACAGAATTCCAGTTAATACAACCAAGCGTAAGCTGAATTTGTTTAGTTTGTTGTTAAACACCGTAACCGTGAAGGTCCCCAATTACGCAGATCGATGCTCATGTTGTTGGTCACTGGATTGTCTGGTCCAGACTAGAATATTTACAGAACGCCGCCATATAGCTGGAATATAGCTGAGTGCGGCGTAAAACTAAACTCACTCACTCACATAAAAGCCGTACTGAGCGATATTCCAGCTGCACGGAGGCAGTCTGTAAATAATTCAATCTGGATCAGACAATCTAGTGTTCAACAGCATGAGCATCGATCTACGCAATTGAGATACGATTACATGTGTCAACCAAGTCAGCGACCCTAACCACCCGATCAACATTTCGACAATGTAAGTATGGTTTACTGAAGGCCAGTCTTTGTCCGAATCTTCATGGATTCTATGTTTGGAGGAATCTGCATTCTATCAATTTTACACTAAGTGGCTATATACAAATTGTTTTGAGATCTAAATGGCAAAGACAACAATCATACAATGTCTGTATGAGTTTAGTATGAGCAATTTGCTGCGATATTGAAATCAACAGTCTCTCTTTCGCGAGTGAATATGATCTTAGACCACTATTAGCAATATTTAATATCACAACTTGGGGATACAGACACGGGTCATCGTATTGTGTCCATATGGGATTCGAACCAGGTTTTCGGCGTGACGAGCGAGAACTGAAACCACTGGTCCACCCCACTGCCTCTGATTTACATAACAGCATCAGTCGACCACTTCATTAGTAACAACGCGAAATATTAGCAAATTTAATTTTAAACAATTACTAACCTTGATCAGCATCTTGAGGCGGTTTCTGTACAAAAAGTCTGCGCCTGTGCTGCTCTACTGGATATTTGCTTACATTCCGTTGCTTATAAACACCATCAAACCCATAAACAACAGCTGACGTAAGGATTGAGAGAGATGCAGGCACTATCACGTGCACGGTAACCTGCTGACACGGTGAGCTAGGCCTGTACAGTTGTAAATACCTTCGTTGGGGCAGACTCAATAACATTGAGACCTTCAATGAGGTCGTTGGCATATCTGGCTTGTAAAATAACTGAATTTTTTTATCGTAGTCATTGTTCAATCAGGAATGTCACATTCTTGTAACAACGTACTTAAAGGTATGTGACATTCCGTCCCTACTGCAACAGGGAAAATAAAAATAAAAACATATATACCATTAATGATAGAATAGATTAAAACTGTCAATGTTCCCCGAACTGATGTCAAGAAACAGAATCATAAGAGTACTGTCAAATTTCAGCGACTACTGAGGTAAAAAAATATATACAAAAATATATACGACTTATGATGAAAGCGTTTTAACTATCAGTGTTCACGTAAAAGGATATATTATATATAGCGGTTTATGAAACTACAAGAATACAGAGCTTCCTCGTTTGCATGAGATTTCTTTCAGGACTATTCGATCCGGGTGTACATAGATAAGCATGATCACAATTACAGGACATAGACTCGTGGGAACACCAAGCAGTAGTACATGTCACCAACAACGTTGTACCGCTGTAAGTGACAACTCATTGGAATGGATGGTCTTCTTTGTGTTTTGCGCTGATGATACGTCATCATTCACAGGATTGTCTGCTCCAGATTAGTATTTACAGACCACCGCAATATCGTTAGAATATTGCGAAGTGTGGCGTTAAACAACAATGTTACAATTATATATCGTAATCAGTGGTGAATATTTGATAAATGGTAACATCATTCATACGAAAACAGTAACGATTAATTAAAATAACACGAAGTGTATTCCTATATGAAATAGGACAAGTCCACTTTCACTGAATAACAGCTGAGCGTTTATTTAAGCGTATAAATAGTACACAATTCTATCCGCGTTTGTCGAAACGTAAACTGTTTTGCTGTCCTTAGTGCTATTGGATAGATAACACGAAGACGTATAGACAAAATACATTACTATATAGGTATTACTCACATCACCCGAATTAAAAAAAAAGTATAAATGGCAAACTACCTTGATCTAGACCGAGTGTTCGTACCTTCGACACAGCCCTTGTAATAACTCCGCTGCCAAACACAGCTGATGTTGAAATGAATATCAGATACCACGTGACCTGATTATTTATATGTCCGCCGCGTGCAAGTCGCTTACCGCAACACAGTAGTCGGGGTGTAACGCAAAACGCTAGTCGCATTAAGGGGCTCTGGTTTTTGACATGCGAAGGCACACTGACACAGTTTGGTAAATACAGGTTGTAGTGTAACTGTAATCACGCGGAATTTATTATCACTGATAAAGTTGTCATCATGACTGGCTATTGCTCAGTGAGTCAGATGTTCTTGTAGGTTTTTGTATGGTTACATTTTTTAAAATTAGAAACGTTAATTTGGGAAGATCGTTAGGTCAGTATAATCTAGGTTCATTCGGTGTACTGGAGTAGTATGATTGACAAAATGTTAGTCTGGAAATGATATCTTGAAGTTTCGGTGACTTGAGTCTATTTGCAGTTCAACGAATGATTGGTGGCAATAATGAATGAATTTTATGGAACCAATGGATGGTGTGGAAGCAGTTGATGGATAGGTGAAATCAGAGGGTGGATGTAGCGGGTGGATGGTGGTGGAAGCAGATGATGAATGGTGTGGAAGCAGATGATGAATGGTGTGGAGGTAGATGATGAATGGTGTGGAAGCAGATGATGAATGGTGTGGAAGCAGATGATGAATGGTGTGGAGGTAGATGATGAATGGTGTGGAAGCAGATGATGAATGGTGTGGAAGCAGATGATGAATGGTGTGGAGGTAGATGATGAATGGTGTTGAAGCAGATGATGAATGGTGTGGAGGTAGATGATGAATGGTGTGGAGGTAGATGATGAATGGTGTTGAAGCAGATGATGAATGGTGTGGAGGTAGATGATGAATGGTGTGGAGGTAGATGATGAATGGTGTGGAAGCAGATGATGAATGGTGTGGAGGTAGATGATGAATGGTGTTGAAGCAGATGATGAATGGTGTGGAGGTAGATGATGAATGGTGTGGAAGCAGATGATGAATGGTGTGGAGGCAGATGATGAATGGTGTGGAGGTAGATGATGAATGGTGTGGAGGTAGATGATGAATGGTGTGGAGGTAGATGATGAATGGTGTGGAAGCAGATGATGAATGGTGTGGAAGCAGATGATGAATGGTGTGGAGGTAGATGATGAATGGTGTGGAAGCAGTGGGTGGGATGTTGTGGAAACTGTGGGTGAATGATGGTGGAAGCAGCTGAAGAATGACACGGAAGCTGTTCGTACTATCAGCAAGAGAGTGTACTTGTCTGGGGCGGAAGGAAGGGCGTGGCAGCATGGGTTGAGTAACTAATGATCTGATGACTTCACATTATTGGTCATCCGGGTGTTCCGCGTACTTATCTTATCACGGAGATAGGTGCAGGCAGACAGAGAGGGCAGGGGGTGACGGTAGCAGGAGATGAGACAGTGAACTTGCACAAAGATGACCCTGTGTACATACAGAAAATGTGTTGAAAACACGTTAAAATATCCGCACTACCATATTTTAACAACGGAACACATTAAGTCGTGTTTTTGTTGAGTGTCATAACTTGTTCATAACATATGCTCTTCCGGAATCGGCGTAATTAGGAAAGGAAGCACGCAACAGACGATGCAGAGATTTGAGAATATATTTCCGGACATGAGAACCAAGCCGTGTGAAACGTGATACATTGCGTGTGACACACTGCCCTAATTACCTCGTAGCCAGCATCTTTAAGTGGGACTCGCGAACTGTTATTCTCAACATGATCTGAAAAGTCAGGGATAATATTTTTCACATTTTAGTCTCATTTCCAAATAATACTCCACGCCTTCCTGTTGATATACTATCGTTCAATTAAATAGGACTGTATGTAGACTAACGACTATAGTCTCAGACATGAATATATATTTACAGACAAAAATGCTCATAGTGAAAAAATACAATATGCTCATAGTAAAAAAATACAATATAATGAAGACTTTCTTCATTTTCATCTGTGGTAATCTACACTTGTCTCATTTAGACAGAGGTTTATTCAGTTTTCCAGACCATATTATACCTATATAGCCCAGCTGTCATATATTTTTACATTGCACAATATACATGCATATATTACTGTCTAATTTCAAAAATCATTTTCAGGACTATTGAAACGGAATTTATTAAATTTATATTTCTTGAATTTACCTGGTTTTTCATTTGTTGTTTATTTTTGTACACAGTTGAGATCACAGGGTGGTATCTGGTCCTAAGTATTAAACTGGCAATGTTTCCAAATGAGAAGAACATGAATCTCATCCTCGACATAGGCTTCAATACATAAATTGCCACATTTTCTAGACTTGCTAGGGCTTTCTTGGACATATTTGGCTACAGGGCCTGTACGACAGACTATAGACTGTGTGCCACTTAGCATGTTAACACAAATTCCAGTCATCTGGAGCTGGTAACAGTGACGTGGCTTGCGTGCTACTTACCTTTGTACTCAAAATGACGTACTACAAATTCCAGCCATCTGGCGGTGGCACTCATGGTTGTAACAGTAGTAAAAAGAGGCAGGTCACATTGTGTCAGGAAACGTGATAGCTACAATTAAGTATATAAAAATATATCCGCGTTCTACCGGAAGAACGAAGAAGCCGAGTGTGTCATCACCCATAGACACGGTGACGGTGGTATAGCATAGTGGTTACAGCGTTAGCTTCGCTCGTCACACCGACCCGAGTTCGATTCCCCACCGTGATGTTGCTACAATATTGTTAAGCGAGGCGTAAAACATTATTCGCAAACCCATTTGACGCCTGACGCGGTGGCTGTGAAGTAGCCTAGTGGTTAAAGAGTACACTTGTCACACCGGAGACGCGAGTTCGATTCTCCAACATGAAAAACAACCCGCTTTGGTATTGCTTGAATATTGCTAAACGCGGCGTAAAACATTACTCGCCCGCCCATTCACTCACATCGTTAAAATCTTCGTGTGCAAGTGTATCAAAGTGATTGTATATTTCTCAGTGACATATTTGCTTGGACTAACATACTAGCACGAGGTATATTAAATCTATGGTTGCACAGCAGATTTTAAGCTATTTTGCCTATTTTTATATACTGAAATAGTTTTACATGATAAATACATGATCACAGATAAATGTTCTTAATTCCTGTCATGATCGTATAAGGTTTCGAGATAAAGAGTCAGGATAAACAGCTTATTACATGAGCAAGTGTCTCATGCGACATTTACGAAACGAGTGTGAAATTTTGTATTGCCCGAACAAGAGTGAAGCTATATGCAGTATTTTGCACGAGTCTCCTATAAAGTCATATACGCTTACTCGAGTATAATAATTTCTTTGTTATTCATTTTATTCCTGTACATTTGTGCAGTACAACTCGTTAATTGTGACGGAACTCTTGATTGACGTCACATTATATTGTTTAATGGCACAGATGACGAAATACAGAGACAATGCTTGCTAGGCAAAAGTGTTATGTACGTACATGATACATACGACGCCGATTACGTTTCACCATATGGGTAGTAGAGGGTATTATATGAGTGCCCATGTCATACTGCGCCCATGTCATACTGCGCCCATGTCATACTGCGCCCATGTCATACTGTGCACGTGCCCATGTCATACTGTGTCCATGTCAAACTGTGCCCATGTCATACTGTGCCCATGTCATACTGTGCCCATGGCGATAGAGACACTCATGTAATACATGTATTTTATTTACTACCGAAGTCGTCAAATTGAGGAACATAAACACAAATGAACATAGACTGGCTAGCCGCCGTCGCCGCATGTACAAAGCAGAGTCATAGAAGAAACGTGACGTCACAGATAGAGGATACTAAACGACCTTCCGTGTAATACCACGTTATTAAATGAGTTAATGATACTAAATCTGTTTTGAGTTTAATAAAATGATATTTCATATATCATATATCATATGATATAAGCGAGTTTATATATCATATATCATATGATATAAGCGAGTTCTGTATTCTGCTTATTACTCTCCTGCATAAATAGATAGAAACTGCCAACAGTGTCATGACTATCAGCTTTCCGCGAATCAAGCAAGGTCTAATACCATTGTGACAGATGTATTAGAAGTGTGACGCCATACGTCTAGTGGTATTACGCTAGTGTAATATTGACGTAAAACATTACACTGCGAGAAATAACATTTATGACGTCACGTCACCATATCAAAGTTTGAGTTTGCTCTAGGGTATCGTATGAAAACTATGAACCCCGATATTTTCGCTCGCGTTGGTAATAAAGACTTATACTGATCTACAGCTCGAGAAATACAAATCCTGCCTCCACGAAACAGTGAAACTTAAAAAAACACCTATCTTGTATGTATTATATACTGTTGTCAGGTCAGGTGTACTCAGTATTGTCTTATTGCAAAACCTGGATTGTAAAGTGGGATTAAGCGTACTTGTTAACATGGAGAATGGAACTTTGTTAACATGTAATCGATTTCGTTAACACTGAAATCGTACTTGATAAAACAAAAATCGGTCAACATGGAGATCGGTCCTGTCAACATGAGATCGGACCTGTTAACATGAGATCGGACCTGTTAACATGGATATAGGGTCTGTCAACAAGAGATCGGGCCAGTTAAGGTGAAGATTGAACCGGTTGGTAAAGAGAGTACACCCAACTCACTTACTCACTCACTCACTCACTCACTCACTCACTCTCCCACTCACTCACTCACCAACTCAAATACCCACTAACTCACTAACTCAATAACTTACTCTCTCACTCACTCACTCACTCACTTACTCACTCACATACCCTCTCAAACTTCTGTGATCTGCATCAGGCCCTTTGATTCACTACTGCCTGGGTATGCACAGTGGTTTCTATCACGGGAGACTGGTGATCAAGCTCGATTATTTACATACGTCGTGATGTCTGGGACGCTGTTGACTTAGCCATCGTCAACACCAGCTTTGTCATCACCAGCTTTGTCAACACCAGCTTTGTCAATCACTTGGTTCGTCTGACGAGAAGAAATCTGTCCTAAGCACAAACCTAAGCGCGTCCTTTGCCCCGTAACTTTGACGCCCCCGGAATCTAATGTTTAGGATATTAACACCTTAGGGGCTTTCATTTAACAGAATGTTTTTAGGGTTCAGAAATGCCAGAGACTTTATTTAAACATGTTTATATTTGATTATAAGCTAAGTTTACGTATTATTTAGAATTTGTTAGCTCGTTTCGGGCGTTTGGTGTCAGGTTTATTGTATTCACGGCCTCCGGCCCATATGCATAGACTTACATACATATACATAAGTATAATTATACATAATACAATAAAAATTGTGAAATTAGTTGGACAACGTATCATTTCTCAAGACAACAGCGTGTTTTACAAATAGAGAAAGGTTACGGATAACAGTTTCATTTCTGGATGTGAGACTCGAGACGAAGGCTGTTGTTGGGTACCTTGATAGATAAGTACCTGAAGTGAGTGAGTGAGTTTAGTTTTACGTCGCACTTAGCAATATTCCAGCTATATGGCGACAGTACCTGAAATATATCATCTTCCTAGATCATCATATGGACATACAAATATAAAATGGATTTCATCATCAAAAGATGAAGTACATACTGGACAAGTTATCCTATTTCTTTCCACAGACAATCTCCTTATTAATAATTAAATGTAATAGACCTATTCGTAGTTGAACAACTGTGCGTCTAATATTCTTGATGTTAATACAGATAAATATATCTATTGGATAGGGCTCTTAAAGGACCTCTGTAGATCATACCTTGAACTATTTTCGAGAGTCGAATGCCATTCTTAATAGAACGTATTAGCTGACCGTTCTTGGAAACGTTTCGTTACCTACTACCTGACTTAATCATACAAATAGAAGATTTGTAATATGTGAAGCCCAAGATGTCTTGCCCATGTTATTGAGATGAACAAGCATATCATAAGCTATTTTAGGTATTTGTTGTTCGTGCATTTCCAAAATCTTAAGCCAATACCAAAACATCTGATTTGTGAATTTATGTAAACTGAATAACTCTCACATTTCCCCATAAAGCATACAATTTGGCTTTCCTTGTCCAATATTTAGCTAGGAAATGAAGTTCCTCAAGACACTCTTGGCGCTGGAACCCCCAAACTTCTGACACATAAACCATACTCGAAAGAATCAAACAGTTTGACAAATATGTTTTGAGTGAGGATACCTATACTCTGAGAAACAGACTTAACATTTATGAAAGCCTTCTTTGCATGTGATTGCAAATCAAGGACACTTTTTTTAAAGTTCATCGTGTGAGAAAACATAAGGCCAAGGTAAGTAAAGTGATTAGCGATAGTCAGTAACTTGCCATTGAGAAACCATATCTCTTTTGAAGCAACGGGGCCTCCTCTTCTGAAGATTACAATTTTTGTTTTCTCAGAATTAACAGAGAGTTTCCAATCGTTTGTGTAACGTTCTAAGATACCAAGATGGTTTTGTAAGCCAGTAGTATCGGACACCAAGATCACATCATCAGCAAGGAGTAGGATGAGAATTTCAAGCGTATCAGAAAACACTTGAATACCGTGTTTACCGGAGATAGTGATATCATAATAATTATAGTTTACTTATAAAGAAAGAAAACAACAACTGACTTAAAATACAACCCTGTCGCAACCCAGTGGGACACTCAAAGAAGTCGTTTACATCATCACCGTAACGTACACAAGATTTCAGGTTTGAATACATCAACGTTAAAATAATATACATTTTTACATGTAAACCAGATTTTCAGTAACAATACCACAATTTGGAACGATCTACAGAGTCAAAAGCGTTCTGGAAATCAACGAAAGCAACATATATTTGTGTTTACTTAGTGAAGGACATTTTTGGATGATAGCATATAATGTGAAAATATTATCTGCAGTTATTCTTTTCTAAAACCGGCTTGGCATTCTGGAACCGAGCTTCTCATATTTGACCAATTTGAAATTCTCTTTTTTAATATGGTTGTAAATATCTTGCCTAAAATACTCATTAAAGACATACCTTTATAGTTATCCGAGGTGTCTATAGTTCCTTTGTTATGTAATGGAACAATAATTCATCGAGACCAGTTATCTGAAAATACACCTCTGTCAAATATCGAATTGAAACATTTCCTCTGGAAGGGCATTAACTAGACCTGAGAACATATCATTTCAATCACAACGTTGTCAGGTCCTGCTGCCTTACCACTCTTTAGATGATTAATTTATTAGATGAATACTGTCATATTCCATATTAAGATTGAGCATCATCAAAAATAACGTTATTGTTCTGAAGAACAAAATCATTTGAGAGTACACTCTTAAAATGATTCAACCACGCAGGTTTAGAAATATTCGTTTTGAGATTAGTTCGATTTCTAAAGGAACTGATTTGTTTCCAAAATTTAGTGGGATTATGGGCACACCCACTAGGTCTTCGTAGATTTTGATTACGCGGCTTACCTTTATGTATTCTACAGGAAGTTATGTATCTATTTCTCATTTTGCAAAACTATTTTCTGTTACTCTCATTGCGTCTATATACCGAAAACTTCTCAATGCTTTGCGAGCAACTCGTCTAGCAGTCTTGCGATCTAATGTTTGCTGACTGCTTTCTTTGTTTGACTTAAATGTTTTCTTCATATATTCTGGAAATACAAAATCATCTAAAGGACCATTCAGATCAAAATCAAGTTTTGACAGATGTTCCTCACAAGAATTGATATTACTCTGTAAATTATCTAAATAAGTTTTACAAAAAGACTCCATCCAGATATATCTTTCTTTGGGATGGACATCTTGACAACCGGCACTCATATTTATCATAACTGGTAACTGGCGAGTCAGTTCCAACGGGAAATGATCAGAGTCCACCCTTTCACCAATATTTAACATATGTATAAGTGGGGGGAAATCAATACAAGACAAATGTTTTGGGCAACAACTTCTTCATTTATTTTTCACAACGTTTCTGGGCTAGTTCTTGCCCTTTCGCCATTGTCAAGAACTAGCTCAGAAACGTTGTGAGAAATGAATCAGAAATAAATTATGTATCTGTAAAATTTGTCTTGTATTATGGGTGATTAAATTAGAGATGAGATTAGGCAACGTGGAGATTGCACCTGATAACGATCTGGTGAGATTTCTTAATTCGGAGATTCAACCTCTCAATCTAGAGGAAACATGAAGACTGCGCCTAGTAACACGAGGTGAGGTTAGGTAGCATGAACCTCTTAACATCGAGGTAATGAATGCAGCTCTTAAATTAGAGGTGAGGTTAGGTAACATGGACATTGAACCTCTTAACATCGAGGTAATGAAAGCAGCTCTTAAATTAGAGGTGAGGTTAGGTAACATGGACATTGAACCACTTAAGAGGTTAGGTTATAGGTGAGATTCTTATAAATTTGAAAATTAAGCCTTTGATATGGACCTAGTTCCATGTATACTAGTAGGTAACACGGAGATTGCACCTGATAACGAGGTGAGGTTTCTTAACTCGGAGACTGAACCTCTCAACCTTGATGTAACATTGAGATTGCATCTAATAACAGAGAGGTAACTTGGTGATTGAACCTCTAAAGAGAAAGGTGAGATTGTGTAACATAGAGACTGCTGATAACAATGAGGTGAGATTAGGTAACTCGGAGACTGAACCTCTTACATTAGAGGTGTGATTTATTAACCCGGAGACTGTTTCTGTAAATACAGACTCGAGACGTGTTAACATGTAGTTTATACTTTGTTAAACGTGCAGTGAGACTTGTTAACACGGAGACAGTACGTGCTGATATTACGACCCTTATCTGTTAACAAGGAGATGGAAGTCGTCAACATGAAGAAGGCTAATTCAAACACTGACGCCACTGTTTACCAAATCAACTACGCGTTCCAACTACTCCACTCCGGTCAACAACATCGTCGACAAAGATAACACACGTGCGACATAGTGATAACGTATCTATCTCTGATCATAGCTGTTGCGCCTAGTAAATACAGCAAGTCAACAAACACGTCAGTCATCGATGGATACCCGTGGCACGAGTCTTGCTGATAACAGGACGAACTAATTACTCCGTTTGCCTGTCGTGTGTCTGACAGTGATTACTGACAACGTCAGCCGATCACACACGAGAGTGATTGACAAAACAGTTATCATGTAGTTATATCACAATGGCGGTATACTGGAATATACGATAAATGTTAAATGTTATATCGCAATGGCGGTATACTGGAATCGACAATAAAGGTTAAATGTTATATTACAATGGCGGTATACTGGAATATACGATAAATGTTAAATGTTATATCACAATGGCGGTATACTGGAATATACGATAAATGTTAAATGTTATATTACAATGGTGGTATACTGGAATATACGATAAATGTTAAATGTTATATCACAATGGCGGTATACTGGAATCGACGATAAAGGTTAAATGTTATATGACAATGGCGGTATACTGGAATCGACGAAAAAGGTTAACTGTTATATGACAATGGCGGTATACTGGAATATACGATAGAAGTTAAACGTTAAATCATAGGGGTGATGTACATTCATATATGGTATGTTCTATAATTAGACAGTTATATAACAGGTTTGGAATAGTAGTATGCACGATAGAGGTATTTCCTGGGGGTAGTGGATCGTTATGTACGATAGAAATAGTGTTACGTGGTGTAGTATACTGGTTCTAGATGGTTCTACGGGTACTTACATATTGAAGATGTATACATTTGTGTTCATTACGTCGTTCTAAAATAATTCATCACATACACTGAAACTACTCACTATTCTTACATGGCATCAAACTGAGTGTCTCATTTGTGAAACTATTCGCCAATTTTTTACATGACATCAAACTGAATGTCTCGTTTGTGAAACTATTCACCAGTTTTTACAGTACATCAAACTGAAAGCTTCATTTGTGAAACTATTCATAGATTCTTACATGACATCAAAGTGAATGTTTTATTTGTGAAACTATTCACCAGTTTTTACAGTACATCAAACTGAAAGCTTCGTTTGTGAAACTATTCATAGATTCTTACATGACATCAAAGTGAATGTTTTATTTGTGAAACTATTCACCAGTTCCTACATGACATGAAACCTAGTTAATGTCTCATTTATGAAACTATTCAGTAGTTCTAACATGACATCAAACCGAATTTCATGTATGCTAATGTATGATAGGTTCAATGCAGGCATGATCAAGGCCAATACAAGCAGCAAACGTTGCCTTACCTCATGTTGAATAGTTCCCTGGACACTAAAACAAATTAACCAAATGTATTATGGCGAAATTTCTTTAATTGCTATATGTAAGCACGTGATCTCTGACGTCATCCCATGTAACGTACACCAGCAAATTACTATTAGCACGTGCATCATTATAATGTATCAGGTTTAGGAATGTAAATAAGCTGATAGTGCATTGCACTAATCAATACGATCTCGCCTTATTCTCGGAAAACACGATAAATGAGAAGCTTGTTACATCAATCTGCGTCTGGGCTGAGGTTCACGGCCTACCAGCCCCTAACGTGTGTACGCGTCATTTAGCGAGAAGACTCGGATCGAGTGACCTGGATACTAAGAAATACGTTTATTCGAGGATTCAGAGAAGTAAATACAACAGGCCATAAAAGTAACACCCAGAGTTCATCTGAATTAATAATCAATTCCTGGTTTTAGGCGTGGTGCTTAATCATAGTAGCATTAATGGTATTCCAGATATCTTGGCAAGATTGTTAGTGCATGGATTGCGACATGCTGATGGCGATGGAAAACGCCCACTTCTAACGTACAAACGTCTCCAAAGCTGTATCCGATACTAATGGCAATGGAAATACATGTTTCTCGTAAATTAGAACTTTGCCCTCATGGTCGTGTTTAGAGAGCAACATCCCAAACACCACGGTACGCTGTAAGTGTGGCATGGCTGCTGACAAGGCGGACACACCATCGTCTTCCGCAAGTGGATTATGTAAGATGGTAACGTGACGTCATATGGGTGAAAAGACTGTAATTGCCATATGATCTAAGTATCAAAGGAGTCATGATAGTGGGTGGTGGTGGTGGGGGGGGGGGGGGGGTGTCATTTTGGTTCCCCAAGATCTGTATTTTAAGAATGTGACAAAACGTTTCGAAATTGGTAAGAAAGCTAACCAGCGGGAATGAGTACTAGAAAATATGTAACTGAGTTCGGTTTTGGAGACGTATCTTAATATATGAACATGACTATTCCCTTCCCCGTGTTCGTCCTTCGCAACTGACAAATTGCACATTTTTAGTGAGTGTATACTCCTCGGGAGTAGAATCCGTAATAACGTAAGTACGTAAATCTACGGTGCTTGTTGTCACCCTGTCTACAAGGAATGGGCGACTCTGAGCCCACTGTGTCTCTACGTTGAAGTGCATGTTATCGCAGTAGTATAGGGTTATAGAGTGTCCTGATCACAAACGCACGTGCAAGCACGCACTCATTTGAAACGCAACCTTAACCCTCTTTCATCTCGCCCCTTCTGTCGTTTTTAAAGTAGATGTTTGGGACAAGCACTAACATGAAGACATTTTTTTATTGATGAAGCAGTGCTCTGCCGTATCAGTTCGTGCTGGCGATATTCTCATAACCTGCCAGCTGCGCTATCTGCTTTTACAGGAACGGACCAGCGTTATCAATGTTCTCGATGCACGACAACTGGTCTTCACTATGATGAAATCCTCGGATTCGTCATTTGCGGATTTTGAAATTGTGTGCAAATGCTGATTGCTGATATGTATCTTTTTTCCGTTAAACGTCTCTTGAAGATGGAATCTGGCATCTGATACATTAGTTTCTGTTAGTCATCTTCGTCGAAAAGACTCTACAGGGCGACTTGACACCACGTGTTCAGAATGAATATTCAGTGGTGGTGTAATACTAACCGAAGTTTCGAATATTACCGCGTTGAAAGGTAGTATATGAAATTATACACATCTGTTGAGGAGAATAATGAGTGGGGACGTGTTAAATAAACAAAGTCCGTCACACGACCCATCAAAATTAGAGCTTGTGACCAAAACGGAAACACCAAAAAGATCACGACAACAAATTCATTGTGATTGATGTCATTAAAACATACATCCGATCTGTCCCACTCTTCAGTAAGAGCATTGTCTAGTTCGTGTAGCTTTGGGAGAACACGGTGTCGTAATAGGGCGATCTGTAGCTCTTCCACGGTTGTTGTTGGATTTCAGACATGTTGAAAACTGTAAACAGTACTAAAATGGTCGCACGGTATCGTTTGATTTCATCAGCATATGTCTTACGTGCACATCCAGAATCTCATCCTTATAGCGGACTTCTGTCATCATAGCCAGCCACTGGAGATGGAGCTATGTTCTTGCTCAACTGATCCCACCCAAAAATCATGAATGAGCTCCATTCATTGGTGTCATGTTCAGATTCATCGGAATCCTGACACTTTTCTCATGTACAAACCCGCCGAGTCTACTCTTGTCCAGGACAGAGAAGGCGTGGATTTTATTCGGAGGATTTCATTTTGTAGTATGACACGTACAGCAGCTGATGCTGAAATATTCTTCAATATTGGTGAGTCTCAAATATGCCTTTTCACTTATTTATGGGACAATCGGAGTGGCGAGATGCTTTTTTGTGTTTATAGCGAAGTGAAGTATGTGAACAGTAAACCTTTTCTCCAATGGAACTAGATAGTAAAGTAGTATTTAGGTGTGTTGTTACGTATATTGCAGAGTGAGGGCAATACACACGATGTAGAGCAAGGCGTTGTGGCTGACTCCAGCCAAATTATTCCGAAATCTTAAAATGAAAAAAAAATTACTTCCCAGGCGGGGATTTGAACCCCGGCCGTGGCGGTGAGAACGCTAAATCCTAACCACTAGACCACGTGGTACACTAATGGTGCTTCGGGACATAAGATTGACATGTCTGTTCGAAAATCAGGCTATCTGTGAAGCGCTAGATTACAGTGATATGACTTATCCCTCCGGGTACCCATTCACTGCTGGGTGAACAGAGGCACTTTATGATGAAGCACACTTGCCTAAATTGAAACAACACGTTCTTGGTTGTGAAGTCCAAGTAGAGTCAAGCTGCCAAATATGGCCACCCATCCAAGGACTGTCCGCGACCAATCCAGGTAGCTAATTATACTCACACAATCGACCTGGCCCACAACTGTCTTTTCACCGACACGTGTTATACAAGCATTCTCGAGTATTATTGATCGAAAGATGGTTTTTACATCCGTGGTCTCACCGCACAGCCCAGTAGTCAACCAACCGTGTTAACACACTGAACCCTCGACGAAGTGATCTCTCTGTTAAACACCACTCAATATCTGTTGACATAGGGAATATAGCTGAAAGACCCGGATGTAGTTTCTTTGTTGTAAATAATTTCTTCATTCTAACAGAGACACTGCAATAAAAATGCATTATGGTCCCTGAATTCAATTACCTGGGTTTTGTGACAGCAATAAAGATTCTTGAATGTGCACAGACGTCTGGAACCAGGTAATATAAGGTTCGAAGGGAACAGGTTTTATAGATGTAATCCTGAAAGGGAGCCTGGATCGGGGCGGGGGAGGATTCGAAATCACGCATTCTCTTTATGCTAATTCGGCGTATGTCGGCGTCAGTGCAGAGCGAGTTTGACACTAACAGAATTCCACAACTGTATGTGCGTGAAATCTCTCGCGTGAGTGGATCATAAAGCGCTCATAAAATATACATAGTGACGTCAAGGATTGCGACATGCTGTTTAGTTTTGATTATTCGTCGCTACTAAATAATAAGTTACTGTCTCCTCACAGGTTGTTCAACTGACAACGCACTGTAGATAAGGAACTACAAATAGGAATTTAATCACGATAAGGCTCTGGTGACAATAAGTCCCCACTATCCCATTTTGTCTTGAAAAACGGGTGACGAGTAATGAATGTTTACGACAGATGTACCCATGTGCGGAATCGAACCCGGGTTTTCAGCACGACGTGTCGCTTTAGTATTATCACTGGAGGGTGGGATCAATGTACTTACTCACCTGACGGTACTCGGGCACTCCACAGATAACTATCGTACGTTGTTTGTTAATCTGGTTGAGGAAGTTTCCATAAATAAAACACAAGTGCCACACATTCACACAGGTTTGGTAAAACTTTCAAACAAAAACAGCCATACAAACTGAAACTTTCCTGGTCATGAAATGTTTCCATATGAATAAATCATTAAACAAAGCAAATTTATTTCGGACACATATCTGAAACCCCGGAACTTGCATATTTCAGTTTCAGATTACATAATTATGTCTGTCCTCTGTTGGCCGTTTTCTACCCCCAAAAAATCATCTCACTATAAAACCGGCATGAATTCACGCATCACCAATTCATAGAAGTTAACGGATGACAAATTGGATAAATATTTATGGGCAACACTATATTAATGGAATAGCAGCATAAATACTAATTTCAACTGAGCGGAATGATGTATCATGTTGCCATTCACAAGACTGATTGGTCAGTCCAGTCTTGATTATTGACAGACCGCCTTCACATATTTCGAATGCTGCCGTTTTTTTCTTCGGGATGCTTGCTCGTATCAGTGTCTGAACCCCTTGCAGGGTCTGACTGGGCCATCCCGACGAGCCACGGTGAGTAGCCTCCCTTTGACCTGGGTGCATTTGGACCACATACCACAGGTTGGTTTTGGGTAACAGTATCAGATGATCTGGTCTGGGTTTGGTGCTGAGGTTTCGCAGTTCTTCCTACTCCGTCAGACCCGTGAAGGTCCCGGGGTAGAATAGGCCTTCAGCAACCCATGCTTGCCATAAAAGGCGACTATGCTTGTCGTAAGAGGCGACTAACGGGATCGAGTGGTCAGGCTCGCTGACTTGGTTGACACATGTCATCGGTTCCCAATTGCGCAGATCGATGTTCATGATGTTGATCACTGGATTGTCTGGTCCAGACTCGATTATTTACAGACCGCCGCCATATAGATGGAATATTGCTGAGTGCGGCGTAAAACTAAACTCACTCACTCCTACTCCGTCTCTTGTTCTTTAAACCGTCCCTGCGAGAGTCTTCAGTGAAGGCGAACACATGTTTTCTGTCACTATCCTGACAATTAGCCGACATGTGTTGGCTCCAGCGAGGATTCACCACCAACCAGGTTTTAACCATGTATTCGATGGGTCACTACTGCGCAAGTGTGTCACTCACAGTTTTGTTTGTAAAATCTCCCATGGGAGAGGATCATAAAGCGCTCATAAAATATCAACCACCATCCAGGTTTTCACATGGATCCGCCTGGGGACAGGCGGCCGACATCTTGCACCCCAGCCAACATCAAGCTTTTTTCTCTCTTAGCGTCGGAAGTTCTAGTGTTGTAGTAATCTCCCCTCCAGTCACTTCCAAATATTTTCATGACCACGTTAAAACATTTTCTTCAGATTAAAAATACAAATAGATTACACACTGACGATGTGTTCAGTAAGAGTACCAACAAGAGAGGCGATTTATATTATTGCCGTAAGGAATCGTTCATTACTAATTTTCGAGGGGTGATGATTGTACATGCTTTCGATTAAATCATCATTAGCACCCTCATCCCCTGAAGATCGATGCTCTTGACTGGATCTCTGGATTTTCTGGTCCTGACTCTATATAAGTATAATCACAGACCGAAGTCAGAAAGCTGGAATATTGCTGTGGGTGGCGTTAAGCAAGACACAGATAAAATGTTGATCTGGATACCTGGACTGGGGTGATGCCACGTGATCGCCACTTAGTAAAGATCATCATAAATTAATCCCACATTTGGACAAAAGGCTTCACCATTAACTGATTTCCCATGTGAGAGACGCTCAGGTAAGTAACTCAATATGTCTGTAGTGCGTAGGCGAAGATCAAAGACTACTTATCAATATATAATAATAATAATAATAATAATAATAATAATAATAATAGTGGGTATTTGGAACTGCGCCTGTCTCCGTGCATTCGATGCTAGCTCAAGGCGCTACAAAGAAAGGTGAAATGTATATTTAACATATATATATTACGTTACTAATAGTTAGAATTAAAAAAGGAAGAAAGATCTAAGAGAAGGCTATGGAGAAGTAATGGGTTTTCAGAAGGGACTTGAAAGAGTTCAGTGATTCGGCACATTTGATGTCAGCAGACAGTGAATTCCAAATGATATGATGACTTTATCCTTGCAAAATAGGTTTTTATATATTCGGCACATACGAGGCGAGGGAAAATACATATCATATATTCAGAAAAATTGCTTTAGGCACAGTACATAATTTATGGCTAGGGGGACGAAGATGATTATAATGGAGTTGCGTGTACAATGGGAATGATCTCCTCACCCCTAAAATGTATGTACAAAGGAAGTGAACCTGCTCCCAGTTTGACAAGCTTTAAATATTATTGATTAAATCAATATTGATGAAATAAAGGATCACTTGCTACATTGTCAAAAAACTTGTTACATGAGTTATACCATTTTTAGCCTTACTGAGCCAGTTAATATTTAACGTCAATACTTAATAACGTCACATGGGCAATATCTCAGCCTTATCGTTACGAGAACATTTAATACTGAAATGAAATTTAGCCTTACTAATCATGGCTGCACCCAACCATAACAATACCCATTAGGTCTGCATTTTGGAAGGATACCAGGAAATCTGATTTTTGAAGTAAACTGGGCCCTGTCTTGCAAAGTGGTGTCAAGGGAGCCCATAACCAGTTTAGTATCAAAAGTAGCGCCTCACGAGGCTTACATGCCATATATTAAAGTGACCTGCACCAGTCAAATGTCTGCCAACACAAACCGAAACGCATGCATAAGTTACAGATAAGTTTTATTTCAGAAATAATGTTATAATTTGAAATCTTGCCCTTCATTTTTGGATAATACAACAGTTTCCTTAACCTAATTAAATCATCAACATGTTTTCAACAAAGAAATATACACTGTTGCTGTATTTCCCAAACATAATTCAAAGACAAAAAGCTATTCGTAATCAGATATAAGTGTAAACAAAACATATGCAATAAATGACGAGAATCCAAGACAACACAAAGTTGCAGAAACAACAAAGACCCTCAATCAAGTAACATGTCCACAAAGCAAAATAAATACATATCAGAATGTCTAAAATACCATCTATCCTTTCATTCAAACTCTGCTGAGAGGTGGTCAACTAAATGTGGAAACTCCCTGTCAACCCTTCATGAGCTTGTATACACTATCTTCCTCATTCACTAAAATATATCATTATATGGCTGTCCTGCAATGTGACTGGGTTTTTTTCAGTCCCCTATGAAACAGGCCACTCTATGAAATGAATTTTGTGCAGTTCCTATCACTGCCTGATATACAAGTGATGTGCAAAGGTTCTAATGCAATAATGGAGTTGAGACCACAGGACTCTTTGGTGGGAGATTACACTTTCATATCACAGTGAAAATCCAGCCCATGAAGTAATGACAATGGGGGAAAAGCATTCCAATAAGAATGCAAATGCCATGGTAACAATGGGTTCATGTAAGTATCATTCTTGGTAACATGTCCGTATTTATTACAGATATGATATGCTTTCATGTCTGAGTGAATTATATTTGAATGCAATATCAGCAATACATCACTGACTCTTTTAAAACATAAACCTTAGATCAAGAAACAGTGGAGCCATGATGATAACTTATATTAAAGGGAAGTAACTCAGCAATTGTACATAAAGACACCCCCTAATAAATCAAATGATTTTTGTTCTTTTTAGTCTGCATTTGACCGTACCTTTGTGGAAATGTTATTCAGCTGGCAATGAGAATCAACTGACCCAAATATGACCAAATACTTCCAAATTATTTTATCAAATTTATCATTTGAAGACCATGAACAATATCAGTTTGTACCAAAATGAAAGGGTTGAAGAGCAGGAACTCAAGACCTTTTTTGGCTTCAGAATAAGTGATTTGTCAATAACATATGGCACTCATAAAGCTAAGCATGAAAAAAAGAAATCCCATTCTACCAAGTCACAGATGAAGTCCTGGAAATACATAGACTACAGTGCCCAAATAAGCTTAGGGTATCAAATACTATTTGGTTTAAAGGCACATGTTAATGTTTATCAGGAAAAGATGTAACCAGTATGCTTAAATTAATGCAACATAAATTCCATATATGACAAGTGGTGGAGCACACGAAAAAATCCAAGGATATACAGGTTATTGTAATTCAAAGGGAGCATTTTATCACCTACCTTCCTAGTAACTGGTTGGAGCAGGAAGAGGATGTTCATTCTCTACATACTCTACATTCCGTTTGTACTACACATATCATAGTCTTACCGTACAGTCTGTACCACATACATCAGTCCTTTGATACATATGATACAATCCGTACCACACATGCATCTGTGACTTGTATCCTTCAGCTGTATCATAAGGAAGCAATGACACCAAAACGTAACATATAATTCAATCCAAGATTCACATCCTTAAAACTAGGCACAGGTAAATAATCAGCTATATTTAATCCAGAATCATTCAATATCCCACCTCCAAACTATTTACATAAAAATTGAATAAATCAGTGTCTCTTTTTTATATGCATGAGAAACCCTTTTACCAGAAATACAAAGTTTACACAAAATCTTTTTTACCAATTTTTTCAGTGTGTCATCATTATGAATATATCTTAAAGATCCTTTCATGTCTCTCTATTCTACAGTGATCTCATGTTCATTGTCAGGCCTTGCTAGACCATACTACCTTCCTTTCATGAACTCCAAACACGCACAGTGACATGATAAACAAAACAATAAGATAAAGATAATCACTGACAGAAAACAAAATATCAATACAATTCCTGTAAAACTATGAATTCATATTTCTTCAGCTGAAGAAATGGAGGCTAAGCCATTGGAAGCTACTTTTCAGTGTGTCAACATAAAGCTTTGCAATACAGTCCTTTTTCATTATCACAACAGAAATCAGATGTTATGCTCCTGAAATATCCGATATTGTCAGAGTTACAAAACATAATTGCAGATTATGGCTATGACAAATGATCCAGGACACATCTTATTCCAGTAAAAGAACAAATGAAGCTTCATTTAAAACTTAACCAAGAGCACCGAGGAGTTTATCACACACCATCCACATCATCACCAAATAAATGCTTCACAGCAGTCAGTCCTATCAACATCCAACACTCCTAGCTGAAGCCAACAGCTCCTGAAGTAGTTTTTTTATTTAAGACACAAAATAAACAATAGCAGAAATATACCGAGGTTTGCTAAGAATGGCCCCTCTTGACAGCATCTTTCTATGACCAGAGTTGTCCATGAATGAGGATCAGGCAGTTTGATTTTGGCTTTCACCCTTGTCCTATCACTTGTCCTTCTTTACTTCTGCCTTTTTCTCTTCTTTCTTCTCTCCTTCAGATTCCTCCTTCTGGTCGGAGTGATCTTCATAACTGTGTGGAAAGTAGAACAGACAAGTCTCAAATAGCAGCAATACTATGCAAAAATATAAAAAAATACCAACGTTTTGATAGACACATTTACACAGTTTGTAAAACCACCCCTTTCAAGTGACTTTACCTAGTGCCCTGCCTTTCAAGTGACTTTACCCAGAGCCCTGCCCCTTTCAAGTGGCCTAGAACCCAGTGACTCACCACTTTTCATGTGACTTTACCAAGTGACCCGCCTCTTTCAAATGACCTTAACCACAGCATCACTCCATTGAAGTGACTACCCACAGCATCATCCCTTTGAAGTGACTTTACCCAATGCCCCACCCGTTTCAAGAGACTTTACCTAGAGTCCCACCCCATCAAGTGACCTTACCCACAGCATCACCCCACTGAAGTAACTAAACACAGCATCATCCCTTTGAAGTGACTTTACCTAAAGCCCTACCCCTTCAAATGACTTTACCAAGTGTCCAGCCTCTTTCAAGTGACCTTTCCCACAGCATCACCCCATTGAAGTGACTACTCACAGCATTATCCTTTGATGTTACTTTACATAGTGCCCTACCCCTTCAAATGACTTTACCCTGTGCCCCACCCCTTTGAAGTGACTCATAACCCAGTGTCCCACCCCTTTCAACTGACTGTACTAAGAGCATCATCCCACTGAATTGACTTAACCGAGTGCCTCACCCCTTTAAGTGACAATCCACAACCCTGATTCCATCAAGATGTCAAAGTGACTTCACCCCGTGCCCAACACCTTTCAAGTAATGCTATCCCATCCAGACTCATCCAACACGTCCCACAGACTGACCTGAACAGCTCCTTGAGTTCTCCTCTTACTATAGCTACAAGTATGGGCACTCCCACGCAGGCTGGCACCAGGTATAGCAGGGCTGGCTGCAATAAAACACACCATATACTTATTAAGGGGACACTTGTCTCCGGCACCACCTGTTTAACCCAGTTGTATTAAACATCAAAGACAAATACGATGGTTCACGAGGGATGTCTCAAATCACACACAAGGCATACAATTCTTAAAGAAAACACAAGAGAAAGAATACATTTGCGAAATGAAACATTTTTACCTCAGATACTAATACCATAGTGAAACCCTAAAGCAGCATGGGTTTGGTGCTGACATACTTAGATTTTAGAAGCATAATCATGGCAATCTGGGACCCAGTGCAACAATCACAGGTTTACTTCTTTGAAAGGTATTTTAGAAGTTGTATAGATGAAGGAAAACCAAGTTCTGTGGATAGTCAACATCTTTACTGCAAGGGATGCGACGTTTTGGAGTAGGTACTGACGCCGTTATCAAGAAAGATGTGACATTTTGGTGCAGATACTAACGCCGGTATCAAGTAAGATAACGGTGTTAGTACCTACACTGAAATGTTGCATCCATTGCAATAAAGAACTTGACAATCCATAGAACTTGGTTTTCCTCAATCACAGGTTTGTCATATACACAAGGGACATAACTCTTCAATGTACACTGAGGGTCCTAGATTGATGACTGATTCTTGTTAACACCACACTCAGCTATATTCCAGCTGTAAGATGCAGTCTGTAAATAAACAGGTCCGGACCAGACAATCCAGTGATTATGGGTCCTGTAAGAAAGGGACTTTTATACTGTTTCTTGACTCTTATACCTTTTCTTTGAGAATTATACTGAGTCGTAATACTGAATATTCACATTTGTTGCATATTGGTGAAAGGTAGATTACCTGAGCATGTTTGAAGAAGTGCATGACTACAATGGTGGTGAAAAGACCAAGGCAGTAGGCAACAAAGCCAGCATAGAAGTAGACCTTAGAGTTCTTCTTTAGGCTGAAAATATCAATTAACAATATAAGGAAAAAGTGTCATTTGTGAAAATTGTGACGTCTTATGCTGTTTCATACAAGGCAGTGTGTAAATAAGCAGCAAACTAGGCAGAGCTAAGCTTAATTAATTATATTATCCTCAGCAAAATGGTTAACTATGCATCTTGTCTACAGGACATCAGATTGTTTACAAAACGTGTCAAACTGTCTCAAGAAGGTAACAGAAAATGCCCATCAAACGTACCTGACATCAAAACGTAATAGAAGAGCTATGTATATCCCTGGGATGACAATGTCCCCTAGGCCCAGCATGGCAAAGTTGTTGGCAGCCAGGCCCCTCTCTAATAGATCCTGGGGGAACACCACTGGAACACAGTACAGTCTTAGACTGAGTAGTGTTAAACAACGTCTTATAACACTGGGATATAAGCATGATAAGGATGTAAGCTCGACCAGACATAAAACAGAATGCAGCACTCATATCACTGTGGGTTCAGGGTTGTCTGGCTTGCGGTTTAACATCACACACAGAAATATTCCAGCTATATGGCTGGGGTCTAAAAAATTTAGGCTGGACCTGACAATCTAGTGATCAATGCAATTGGGACATGGTGACATGACAACCAAGTCATCAAATCCCATTAGTTGCCTCTTATGACAAGCATGGGTTACTGATGACCCATTCTTCACTGGCTTCAACACATGGGGCAAGTACCACTTTGCTCCTTAGATTTACATAATAATGCATCATATTCCTGCTATATCGTGGAATTGTGTAAACATAGTAGCACTAGCAGCATCACTAATGAGCCAATGACTGGTGGCACATGGTGACCATCGAAATCAAATTAATTGCCTCCCATACCTGTCTCTGGTATAAGGAATGTACACTGAATGGAAACCCAACAGAACGCTTGAAGAACGAACACAACTTGAATTTGATAGCAAATATCCTTTTTTCTATACTCCCTATATGTCTTTCAATCTCATGCTGAAGGAGTGAAAACTGATTATTTCCATGACTGTTATACAAATTTCATCCAGCACTGTCATGTTTGCAAAATGTTACTCACAAAAGACAAAGTATTTTTCATGAGGTTATGTGGCTAACTTACATTTGATTGGAGCTTCAAATGACTTGGCAACTGTGACCATAACATTGGTTCCAAACACCTGGAAAACAGCATTGAAACAAACTTCACACATTATAGAAAACAAGTATAAACAAAAAGCACATAAACAGAAAAGACACACTACTTTTACATGCCATGCATGTCTTCAAGCTCGTAACTTTCCCCTTACAAAAAGTAACAATCAGTGAGTGAGTGAGAGAGTTTAGTTTTACGCCGCACTCAGCAATATTCCAGCTATATGGCGGCGGTCTGTAAATAATCGAGTCTGGACCAGACAATCCAGTGATCAACAACATGAGCATCGATCTGCGCAATTGGGAACCGATGACACGCGTCAACCAAGTCAGCGAGTCTGACCACCCGATCCCGTTAGTCGCCTCTTACGACAAGCTGAGTCGCCTTTTATGGCAAGCATGGGTTGCTGAAGGCCTATTCTACCCCGGGACCTTCACGGGTCAGTAACAATCAGTTGTATAATAATAAGCAACAGGCATCCTACAGGTTGGGGTTCAAAGGACCGAGGGTATATAATGGCATGTGACTCACCCAGAATATATCATACAGAAACAGTCCTCCTAGAAGAATGCAGCCGGTGCTAATTCTGTTCAGGGACAGAAGTTCCACACCGTTCACAGCAAAGGCAAGTCCAAACAGGTTGTTGGCCAACCAATGCTGAAAAAGTATTTATAGTTTGAACTAATCTAAAGTTTGATTGGCATGCAGCATTCTTCTTTTTCACACACACTAATATTCATACTTAGTTGCAAAAGTTTGATGAAGACTATGAATCTATGACAATGCTTTCCCCCCAAAATGGATTAATGACGGATATCAAGATTTCAAATTTGTTCTTTTGATTGGACTGTGACTAACTTTTATCTCAAAAGGCCTGAAAACATTACAACTTTGATAAAACCTTACATGAAAAGAAACTGGAAATGTCATATTACCATCTGAATCTGTGTCAAAACTTCGAAAATGTAATAATATTTATAAACCAACCTTTTTGGCAAGGTACCAGACACCAACAGCACTACACAATCCTAGACATACTAGATCCTTTCTGTCAAATTCATAGTTCATAATTTCTGAAATGATAAACATTTATAACTTAAAATAGCAAAGTACCATCAATTATTCAGAATCGGTGCATGTAAAGAATATTCAAAGGCTCCTTTTGTCTTTAATTATGGCCACATTGCATTTATTGGCAGTTCATATCTTCCAGTCCTGACACGGTAATGGTCTCCTGAACTCCTACACTCCTAGAACCTCAGAGGCAAATTAATGACTATTTTAATTCCTGTGGACTAAGTGGTACTGGTAATAAGTTCAAAAAGATTTGAAAGGTCAATAAACCGTCTACTAAACATGAAAACATCAAAACGGCTAAGTCTCGGACAAGAAACATGTCTTCACTTGTAAACATCACTGTCCTTGATTGTTGCCATGTTCTTACCTTCTTTCTTGTCTCCCTTCCCTTGAGTGAATGTGAGGTGATAGTCAAGATTTGGGAAGGAAGGTGGGATAAATTTAGAAACCACAGGGCTGAAAATAAAAGCATGATAGAATGTTTCTGTTGCTAGTAAAAAATCTGAAACTAGAGATTCATCTTTACGACATCTTTATGACTCAAACCCATTTGTTATAAGGTAACACTTTAACAATTCATCTTCCCCACAGTAAGCTAAGTGAATGAGACTGGTTGTAAGTTTAGGCAATAATACAATAAGAAGGTTTCACCATAGTACCCATCTCAGAAATCCCACCCAGACCTGCTGTGTCACATTAGACTCACAAGCAAACGCTTCAATCAAAAAGTTACGCCACTGACATGATTGAGAGATTACTAAAACCATATGTCTGTTTAAATGCAACTTGTGATCAGAGACAAGTTGAAAATGAAAGGAAAAGTAATCTGCTCTAAAAATGAATTTGATGGTATTTCATGGAAGAACTGGGCCTATCTCTCAGTTATGTTCATGGTTTGAACTCTTACAAGTTACATTAACAACAAATTGATTCAACATGCATAACTCTTCAAAGATATTGCTTATATCCTGAAAATCTTGCATTGTAAATTATTCATGTCCATTCTGATTTTGTCTATTATGATTACCTTGCAATATGGGCCAAAGCCAGAACGCCAAGGAAAAAGAAATACACAGCTAGAAGTAAGTTTATGTACTCTTTGGAGAATAACTGAAAATAGAAAAGAAAATTCACTTGTCAAAATGAACATGTTAATGTCATCAAGTCTTGAAAGAGAACAAGGTGTATCTAATATTAATACCATGACTAGCAATCAAGAACATACTTTGGTACATCATATACCTGGCATTCATACCGTCCAACACTATTTGGACCTGTGTTTGCAAGATGAAATCAACAGCAAATCTATGAAAATTACCCACATAACCTGTTCACATTGTTAAACAATGAAAATTATTAATGAAGGGAAAAAAATCAATCCTGACATAAATAAGGTAAACAGAAAAAATGACAGATTTTAGCACTATGAATACCTGGAATACAATGTAGATTCCAAGCAGAGTGCAGCTTGCGATGATGGGAAACATTGCAGCATCTTTACTGGACATAGTATCTGGCTTCTCACCAGATTCCTGAAATGAAATCTGTGAAAATGGTCATCTGATAACAATACTGATACTTGTTTGAGTGGCATTTTAGAAGTTGAGGTGTACAAATAGGACAAATTGTTATGGATAACAACTTCTTTATTGAGTGATTGCAATGTTTCGATACACGGTACAAGAATCTGTATCGAAACGTCGCAATCACTCAATAAAGAAATTGTTATCCATAACAATTTGTCCTATTAATACTGATACTGTATTCCAGTTGAACCTGTGTAACATATGGTTTCAGCAAAACTTCATATCAGCTTTTAAAATGAACACAATCACAACAATCTGAACATAAATATGCTGGAGACCAACAATATATACTAGTGCATAAATAGTAAAACACCTCTTCATATAAGTAAGTGTTCATCCCCAACTGTTTAGTAAGATTAAGAAAACAAATCATATCTTGTTTTTGCTATGAGCATGGAGACTCACATATGGTAAGTTTTGTTATGGCTTACCATGCCTATTCTGCGGGAACACAAAGTGAAGGATAAGTGAACTGATGTACGTTAAAGTACTTCAAACAATTCTGAACTTACTCTGGATAATTTGAACAGTTAATCATTAGCCCAATTCCTTTCCAGATGTCAAACATATGAAACATATGGATTCTCACAAAATATAAATAAAGTTTTACAAAGCAAAACCAGTATTACACGAAAATACTTGCCATACATCAACATAAAAGCTGACTGTGGTTTACAACACGTTAAGAATCAGTAAGAAAGACGTTCATCTTAGACTTGAGAATCCTTAAAGCATGGACATACCTTTTGCTCCTTATGGTGTTTCACTGAACGGAAGGCACCGATGAAAATCGGGAAAATAGCCATTAAAAATAGGCTGGTGTATGCAACGGCCATACCCTCTGGTGTTGCCGGGATTTTGGCAGTTGCATTTGCAAGTGTATCATTATTTGTCTCATTGAGAACCGGCTGTACTGTCACGCTTTCGGCCATGTTGATTCTACGTCTGCAATCACCGTCATCATCTCGTTAGCACGAGATTTCACGAGACATACGGGTTTACCCATTTAATCACTAAAACATTTGTGGTCCATATCATGGTGCCTAAAAATATACTATATTTAGTTTATGTGTGTTATACTACTTATAAAAGCTATTATTTAAAAATATTCCACAACAACTTTATCCCACAATGCATCACCATTGTTTACGGATGTCACGCTTGTAACTGCAGCTGATAGGTCTCATCAGTGATCATGTCATGTATCTTCATGCTCTCTAACTTCACAAAGGTGTTGCTGTTTGCAACAGTTGTTTCAGGTGGCATGAATCGTGGACATGTAACTGTCACAGAGTACAGCCATGATCAACCTACGCAAACTACATTTGAAAGAACCAGAAGAGAACGTGTCTTCGGGACACGCCCACTTTTAACAGACGACGTTTTACCAAACGATGAAGACATGGGCATTCTTCACGTATCGAAGAAATTCTTTCATTCCAATGGCGATATAAGTGAAAAAATGAACATTGTACACGAGTACAAAAAGCTTGTTATTCACAATATTGAATGGAAAGAAGAGAAAAACAAAGGCACAGTATGTTTATACCTACTGCAGTTATCTATGTTGTCATCATCATCGTCATCATCAGGAGAGTTGTTAAGTCTTTACAGACAACCTGACATGAAGTAGTGCTTGTTTTTCGTCGCATATGCTGACATTTAGAATTTAGTCTCTTGAAATGTCAATGTAGTCTTGAGTATTGAATCATGGAGTTCTTGTAATTAAGATAAACATCATGTGTTTCCAGATTTGTGGTTGGTATTAATGGTAATGAGAATTTCATCATGCCACTTTGATGACCCCACAAATCGTTTTGCCTTGTGAAATATTTTTTGTCATGTTTCATCAAATTTGATACATGGTATCCATGAAAAGTCTTAAACAAATTAAAAGTCAGAAGAACATATCCAGGCTTAGATCTTCAGTATTAATGTTAACAAGCAATCACATTGCCCAATGATCTCCCATTTATTTTACAAGAATGTACAATGTCATGTGGTGAGGTATATGCGGACTAGCAGTATAATCCTGTTTGTACTCTTTTAACTTTTCAGATCACACATGCAAATGGATCATGATAAACTTGAATTATGTACTTTTCATTTCATAATACTGTATAAGCATTAGCGTCTTGTATCTATTTTAAGAAAACCAGCAAACATTATATGGAGAATGATGCAGTTCTTGATGAAATATGGAGTATGTACACTAAAGGCCGTCACCACAATATCTCAAAAGGTGAGTTTTACAGTTTATTGCAGTACAGGTCTTGCCAGCAAGTCTTTGAGTCAACAGCATACCTTTTAATGCAAATATCAGTAAAAAGGGTACTAAACAATATCTTAATCATACAATACTTTAGACTAGTGGTTGAAGTTTCGGACTATTCTCATATACAATTGCTATAAAACAAATATGGAAATCCATGGATTTCCTGTATAAATTACACAGAATTGAAATTATGTTAAAAAACAGTTTATATGCAAATGTGGAAATGAAACATGGAGTGGGAGTGTAAAACTGCACAAAAAGTATGCAGATATTACATCCTTATGCAATGAATAAATCTGTACTGATTCAAGACCAGTGTTTTGGCTACATTAAGCTGACACACTCTGATAATACTGAAATACTATTCAGAATAGTATTGAATGTAATTCACTCACTTTGTGAATCTCATCAGATACCAGATTCATACTATCTTTACTCAAATCATTTTTTTAATATTCACAAAACCTGTTTTTAGGAATATACATGAATAAACAGTACCATTTTTAAACTTTGGATGACAAAGAATATGAGGTCTCAATCTTCAGATGAGATGATTTCTGAGGCGGATAAATCAATGGTTTACTGGGACATCATAAAGAGGGAGGTCCTCCCTGGCAGTGTTCTTGAAATCGGTGGATGCCAGATGGCACTGAAGGCTGCCAGACAAAACAAGAAAACAACTGCCATTACTCTTCTTATCAAGCATGATGGTTGTAAGTAGATTGTATCTAACCAGTTTAAAAAAGTTTAATTCATCTCAGAATATGTGTATATGATGACAATTTGATATATGATATTTTGATGGCTCTAACAAAAAGTAAAAGAGTTATCACATACAGTTTTTATATGTATATATGAAGACTGCTGCTTGATCTGGTGGAGAGTCTTCCTGGAGAGGTGGAGGTCAGTGGGTCAGTCTCACTCCAAAAGATGGTACTTGTTGTTACCTAGCCTGCAACTTGACATTAAGTGAGTGAGTGAAACTCCTATAAATCCCATGAGGCCCACAGGGTTGATAACTGAAAAATGTTGGTGGCCCTCTTAGCATGTAACCAGCCCTGTGTTAAAAATATGATGTGATCTGTGGAAGTTACAGTTTGGTTGATCATGAACTGTACAGATATCGCCTAGCTACCACGTTTGTAAATTATTTTCAAAATATTTCCTGTAGTCAATGACATGGTCAAATATATTCCCTTAGAAAATGTACTGGCCCAGGGTATGAAATGAAGTTGTAAGCCTAGCATTTAACTCAGAAGCAGCAGGTCACTGGGCAGACGTTATTTCATACACTACACTTGACAGTGAGTGAGTGAGTGAGTGAGTGAGTGAGTGAGTGAGTGAGTGAGTGAGTGAGTGAGTGAGTGAGTGAGTGAGTGAGTGAGTGAGTGAGTGAGTGAGTGAGTGAGTGAGTGAGTGAGTGAGTGAGTGAGTGAGTGAGTGAGTGAGTGAGTGTTTAACACCGCTTTCAGCAATATTCCAGCCATATCATGGCAGGGGTACACCAGAAATGGACTTCACTCATTATACTAATGTGGGGAATTTAACCCAGTTCTTCAACGTGAAGAGCGAACACTTTAACCATTAGGCAACTCCACCTCCCCACTTAATGATGTGAAACAAAGAATAGATCAAGTCAGTATACTGTGTAAGGTATCTGTGTTATTCTGTATTGAGTTAGCAGTACATGACTGACTGACAGAAGACAGAAATTCTATAAGCAGGCTCATGGGATGGAAAATGTTAGATAAGTGCAAAAATCTTGAACACAATTGTAATCTACATAAAACCTTTGTACAGCTTCATACAGTGCCTGTTTCGTATCAGTAGAGTGGTGTAACCTCTTTAAACTGGACCCTGGCAATCTGGAAAGACATTTCTTATGTGTGTACAAAGTGAAGATACTCCATACAACAGTTTGTTAGTCTGGAAGTTTGTTAATAATTTCACTGTTTTGGGGCCTTTAACATCTATAGAAAGATATTAACAACGTGCATTGCATTTGTGCAGCAGTAACTTGTCAAGTCAAGTAGATCACTGCATCATGATTTTTTCTCCAGTGCTTGAAATTAAGGTGGGACAATGAGTCCTGAGTAACTCTTTGAGTGGCATTTAGAGTTAAGATAAGGTCGAACTCAGGAGAAACAGCATTTCAATACAGATTCTTGTACCTGATATGCTTGACAACAGTACAAGAAAGTGTATGGAATCATTGCATCCCCTGAAGAAAGAAGTTGTTCATCCATAACGTTGTCCTCAATAATCCTAATGTTTTGTTGAGGCAGTGAATCCAGGTACCATCTTAATTTTTGACATTTGACTTTGGGGTCATGGCATGTGCCTCTTGACTTTAATGTTCAGTTTTAAACATCGATAACCAGAAATTTTTATGTGTGGACTTCAGTTTCCGGTGTTAGTTGCTCTGGTTCCAACAAAGATCTCCAGAACCTGTATGAAGCAGCTTCTACTCTGTCCATGACACAAGCTTACATACAGGACCTATACTCTGACTACAAGGTAGGAGGCAGCAGACAAATCTAACATAAGCAAGTCCCGTCTTGTTGAAACATGAAAAGCTAAAATGATTTCCCATGAAATGTAAATATGCATGTTTCCAAACATAGATTTTCATAGCAAAGGTACGGATAAACTGCCAGATGCACAGTTAGTCACAATGGCCTAAACAAATGGGTCCAACATATTTTGGGGAGACCATGGGTCCCTTACGTTTGCTGCTGTGATATTTGAATCTGGAAAACCGAGGCATTAATGTGTACATTTTGTACTTGAAATATGACAAAGATCTCCTGACTTTCATTCTTATTTTTGAACACTCATAACTGCCATTGGCTTTGCACAAGGTATAAATGTCATTTCCTTGCACCTGCTGTTCCTTTATGCTTGGCTGTATTATTCCGATAGGTGCCCCTCAGTTTCTGTTTGTTTCAGATTTTGTTCAGTAACATAGTTTTGACAAACTTCACCACTCTCAGCTACAGCCTACTGCCTCATGAATATGTAGGGCTGTTGGCGACAATATTCTCATTGGCCAAGAAAATCTTCATTCCTGCTGTGTCACTTTCAAAGTCACAGGTATGTGCTGGTAGCTGAACATTAGGTTGTGCTAATCATTTCACTTCAAAACCATAATTGGTGTTTAGACCTTTTTGGTTGGTTTGCAGGTTTTATGACAATTTAACAAAATGTAGAAAAAAGTGGTAATCTGAGCACCTCTCCTCAGACTGTCACATCAAGTGAATTTCTGACCAGTCAATCTGTGCCATTTGGTTTTTATGCTAGAAAACCCATACAGAATATGTATATTGCTTTGATACTATCTCACTCAGAAAAGACAAAGTACATATACATTAATGATATCAACAACTGTAAGGACCTGTACTAAGATATCAACAACTGTGAGGACCTGTACTAAGATATCAACAACTGTAAGGACCTGTACTAAGATATCAACAACTGTGAGGACCTGTACTAAGATATCAACAACTGTAAGGACCTGTACTAAGATATCAACAACTATACAATTGCATTGCCTTCATCATATATATTCAGAACAGGTAGGTTACCTTCATTTTCAGGTACAGAAATAAGATATTCTGGACCGAATGCCTTGAACATTTATTCTATAATTAAGAAGCCTTCTGGCTGGTTATAACGTTTAGTAGATGTCACTTTCTGTAGATGAAATCTTCACACAGGGAGCTATCATATTGGAATTAAAGGTCTACGCTCCATTGTTCAAAACAACCTTATCTCTTAAGGTCAACCTTATATCTAAGATTACACCCTTAGACCTTTACTAAGTTTAGCCTCCAGTTGCACGAAACAACCTTAACTAAGGTTAACCTTAAGTTAAGATTGAGAACTAAGGTTGGTCCAACGCAGCCTCTCTAAGGTTGGGAGGGGAATATGGCAGTTGGTTTTATTTTATACAGTGAGACTGAGGGAAGTTCAAGGAAGCAGAGCATGTATGGAGACAGAACGCGTCAACTGGACATGCTGGATTCACGTGGTAACTAGGGACGCTTCCATTAGTCCTGCGCTGAAGAGTTCAGCCTTAGTTAAGGTTACGGCTAAGGTTGAAGTCCGAGTTAAGTTTGCCCTAAGGTTGTTTTGTGCAACAGACGTATCTTTTTCTTAAGGTGATCGTAACTCTAATCTTAATGTGTAATTTAGATCATAGCTAAGTTTGTTTTGAACTATGGAACACTTCTTTGTTGAAGTTTGTGAGTTATGATCATGTTATACTAACATCAGTCAGTGGAACATGTTTCCATTCATTTACTTTTTCCACTTAATATCCTAAACAATGTCATGCCAGTTACTTACTTATCAATTTTTCTTTCTATTCAGTTAGGATAACAAAAATTTGAAAGATGTGTGTCTGTTATTGTGAATATGTCTTCCTTGCTGTTGAACTGGACCGTTCCTGCCTGTTTACAGGAGACATATTTCTCGAGCCACTGGGGGACGCCAGGAGGTCTGTTCAAAGAAGCATGTGACAGAGGGGACCTGCTGTGCCAGGTGGACACTGGATGGGGCTACGATGTGTGGTCAACAGACAGAGTGGTTTATCGGGTTACAGTCACCAGGGGTCGAAGGTCAATGCCAAGACACATCTGCATGAAACTGTCCCCCAGTAGAATGGTGGGTATCTGAGAAAAAATAATTGTTGGTGTCATAGATGGAAGTTTTCATGGAACTGAGTGGTTGATAAAGAATTTTGAATGCATATTGACAGGTCCGGACCTCTCGTTCCATTAATCGCCTCTTAGGGCATGTATGGGTTACTGACGACCAATGTTTTAAGCTGGATATCCCCACGGGTTGCAACGATTCAGAACTTACTCTGTATAGGGGACATTCATAATTTATGGTTTCATTGATTTTGTACATGGCATGCTGGGGAGGGGGTGTGATGGGGGGTGGGTGGGGGATTTGTCTCCCACTTACATTGTTCATAAGTTTCAGGAGGGGTATTTCAAATTGTACATGCTACTCCATAAAAATCATCATTATGCCATCCTAACCATAAATTATGAACGGTCCCTAAAAGCATATCGTTTGGTTTTCTGTGTACTATTTCTGTGTTTTCCCGTTTTATTTTTCTGTATGACATTGCAATAGTCCTGCCTCTGTTGTACATGATTCTCTAATTGTTCTGTCGGATTGGTTTGTAGTGTTACACATCTTACAATGCAACAAGCCCTTACACAACTCTCGTGTTTGGTGATGGCACAAACATTACGTCACCTCTGCATGCAAGTGAGGTTCATCTCAAGTATCTGTTGAGGATTGGTGAGACTGAAACATGAATATTTAATTCCCTCACACCTAACCCCTGCCTTAACATGCTATTGTCCCTCTTAATGTTTAATTTTATACAATTCAAGATTAAAGTGAGACTCCCTCACTCTCTTCACCACTTACTCACTCATGGACCATAGATAAGGTGTTACAAACGACTGGAGCACTGACATACCATGATGAAAGTTTCTATATTTTGTGTGTACTAATGACTGTATGCACACAACCAGTTGCAGGTACAGGTATGAGTTGTTCATGGTCCACCAAACGTATTTCAATGATTATGTTTCCACCCCCTCCATTGCACATATATTGCATTTGCATTATCGTAATGACAAGTTTAATTTTGAATTTGTGAACATATATATATTTTAGGCTTAAACATGTATTATCATGTATTAAAAAAATACATTTTTTATGTTTTAGTGTTTTGTTTGACTACGAATATAACATTTCCATGTAATCTTTGTTCATATTAATATTTCCTTTCTTCATTCCTCATTTTTTATGTACAGAGTGCATGCTGAAAATGGTTTATAAAACTTTATTGTGTTAGAAAGGTGTAAATATAATATTTACATTTCCTAAGGATTGGTCGTGACATGTGAAAATGTACGGGTGCATGTATAAGGAAGTGTTAACTCAACCACAATGATTTCATCTGATTGAGGTTTTATATCAGCTACCTTTACTCTGCACAGTTACTGATATTCATTACACTCTTGATTAAAAATCAGCTCTGATTCCCCAAACCTCTTACCCTGTTTGCACATAGGCCAAACGGATTGGATAGTCAGAGTGGAAATTTTCAAATGAAAGCTTTAATATGTAAAAAGACTTCAAAATATATTCATTTATCCTAAAATGATGCACACAGGAAATGCAGAATAAATCACTATAACCAGATTGATTCTGAGCCTTGCGTATAAATTGAATTTTTTATGTAATATTTCATGATATTTTTTAAAATATGTTTAATAACAAACAGAAGAGGGAATCATGAAGAAGAATAGGTAAAGGGAGATAACTCTGGAGTTTAACCATAGCTCAAAACTGTTTTGCATGTCAGTGATATTTATTCTGTCGTCACTCGTATCTTAACATGTGTCGTTTGATGTGCTTGTTTTTTTAGATTAATCATAATTCATAACATTCTCTGAACAAGTTGCATTGTATCTTACTCCCTTTGTCATTCAGGCTTAACAGAAGCTACACGAGACATACTGTTCATGAGGTTGCTACATATGCCATACCAAGGACAAAGGGCAGACGACATGGTTGTCTCAGGGGATAGATTGACATCAAAGAAATTATCAGAGAGGAAAAAGCAGAGGGTAAATGAGTTAGTTTGAGGAATGATTTGAACTTGTGATTGTCTCCATAGGACCTCTGAGGACAGGCCAGGCTATGTGATTGTCTCCATAGGACCTCTGAGGACAGGCCAGGCTATGTGATTGTCTCCATAGGACCTCTGAGGACAGGCCAGGCTATGTGATTGTCTCCATAGGACCTCTGAGGACAGGCCAGGCTATGTGATTGTCTCCATAGGACCTCTGAGGACAGGCCAGGCCATTATGTTTCCTGGCACCTGTGATTATCTCTATGAGACCTCTGAGGACAACCCAAATCAGGATAGCTCCTGGCACCTGTGATTTTCTTCATAGGACCTCTGAGGACACCCCAGATCAGGATAGTTCCTGTGATTGTTTCCATGAGACCTCTGAGCAAAACCCAAATCAGGATAGTTCCTGGCACCTGTGATTATCTCCATGAGACTTCTGAGGACAACCCAAATCAGGATAGTTCCTGGCACCCGTGGTTGTCTCCATGAGACCTCTGAAGACAGCCCAGGCCAGGATAGTTCCTGGCACCTGTGATTGTCTCCATAGGGCCTCTGAGGACAACCCAAATCAGCATAGTTCATGGCACCCGTGATTGTCTCCATAGGATCTTTGAGGTCAACCCAAATCAGGATAGTTCCTGGCACCCGTGATTGTCTCCATGAGACCTCTGAAGACAGCCCAGGCCAGGATAGTTCCTGGCACCTGTGATTGTCTCCATAGGGCCTCTGAGGACAACCCAAATCAGCATAGTTCATGGCACCCGTGATTGTCTCCATAGGACCTCTGAAGACAACCCAAATCAGGATAGTTCCTGTGATTGTCTCCATGAGACCTCTGAAGACAGCCCAGGCCAGGATAGTTCCTGGCACCTGTGATTGTCTCCATAGGGCCTCTGAGGACAACCCAAATCAGCATAGTTCCTGGCACCTGTGATTGTCTCCATAGGATCTCTGAGGACAACCCAAATCAGCATAGTTCCTGGCACCTGTGATTGTCTCCATAGGGCCTCTGAGGACAACCCAAATCAGCATAGTTCCTGGCACCTGTGACTGTCTCCATAGGACCTCTGAAGACAACCCAAATCAGCATAGTTCCTGGCACCTGTGATTGTCTCTATAGGATCTCTGAGGACAACCCAAATCAGCATAGTTCCTGGCACCTGTGATTGTCTCCATAGGATCTCTGAGGACAACCCAAATCAGCATAGTTCCTGGCACCTGTGATTGTCTCCATAGGATCTCTGAGGACAACCCAGGTCCTGGCACCTGTGATTGTCTCCATAGGATCTCTGAGGACAACCCAGGTCCTGGCACCTGTGATTGTCTCCATAGGATCTCTGAGGACAACCCAGGTCCTGGCACCTGTGATTATCTCCACAGGAACTATGAACAAGCATCTTATTTAACCCTGAGCTTGAAAATCCTGTGCTTGAAAACCATTTTCTAAATACAAAACATGCAAGATTTTGTTGCTGCTGTTCATAAAATGGTGCATATTGTACATAAAAACAATTCTACCAAAATATCTTTCAGTATCATGCTAAGTTCATTTTTGTTGTTGTTAGTTTTGCTATTAGTAGTATACCAAACTGAAAGTTTAAAAAGGAAAATATCAAAATATTGTAATTTTTTGACCATGTGAACTTTAGTCTACAGATTGAGTGACTTCTTTGAGTAGCTTTGAGTAGTTTAGTAACAACTTTTGTATTTTGTGAGTGTGGCAATTTGATACCGATTATTGTATCATTGTCAAGCAAGACAACAATGTAAGAACCTGTATCGAAAGACCACGCCGGCCAAGATTGGGTGACCGTGACCTCCTTTAAATGATTGTATTTTCCAGGTCATGACAACTTCTTCAGCCTCAGGAAAAGTAAAGTCATTTCCCAAAACCGAAAGGACAGTTTTAACATCGAGGCGGGGTCATGAATCACACTCGGCCAACATGCCAGTGATGTTTGACAGAGAAAACAGAAAGCCTTGGGTGCCGTTAGTACAGCAGGGTTTGGAGTGGGACAGAGAGAGTAGTGACACAGGCCGCCACCAGGGGGAGCTGAGAGATAGCAGCCAGTCAATGGACAGAGAAGTAAAGGAACCAGAGGATTCTGGAGGAAAACAAAATGGTGATAACAGTCCTGATAGAAAGGACCTGACAGATGAAGAAAAGCAGATTCATAAAGGACTGGATTATTTGCAAAGCAGAAATTCTGTGTCCCACCATACTACTGTGAAGGAAACAGTGTCTAGTATGGTCTTCACTGGCAAGAAGAATGAAGCTGCTCTGAATGATTCAGGAAAACAGTTTTCAACATCTGAGTCTAAGAAATTTTATAACATGCCAACAAAAGTTATTCAACAACAAAAACAGCCTGTTCAAAGATCATCAATTCCCAAATCAAGGCCTGAATCTGTGCCAAATAGTAATGCAAAAGTGCAAAATGAATCTTATTTAAAACAATACCCAAGCTTTGTTAGAGATAGAATTGAGAAGAAAGTTCCAGTAGACTCACAGAAACATGCTCAACCAGACAACCTCAAAACAGTACAGTCACTTGACACTGGAAAGCTTTTAAATGTGTTGAAAAGTGGGGGCAGAGAACTCAACAACCCTATCAGAAGTGACCAACTTCCACATCAGGTATGTGAAATGATATTACGTATATGTAGGTGACCACATCATATATATTGAATGAATTGCAAGGTGTATGTAATCATGTGTCACCATAGCAGAACTTAAGTATGTAGTGATATGTCACTACATCAAATATATATCACGAAACATCACCAGTAGTAGTATAGGGAATGACAGTCCGAAAACACTTTTCAAAACCCCCTCTAAAAAGCCTCATTTACTAAATGAGGCTTTGGTGGGACCCTTAGCTCTTGCTATTATTGCCCCTACTACAAAGCTACGCCATCACGTTTACCGTGACTTGGCAGGCGGTAACACTGTGCCGTACGGTACGATCAATAATTCTTCTCTTACAAACCCCCTACCCGGCCCACCCCTCAAGTAGTACAAGTTAGGTTCGTCGGCTTTCATATCCACTTTATCTATGTTGTAAGTTTTGACCGACCATATAGGATCGGTGGCTCGCTTACGGCTATCACCCTCGTGTTCCCCAGGCTGGTATAGATACCTCACTAGGGCCCTATCTGGTATCTGTTTCTCCTTCCCACGCAATGGAGCGGCCGACTCTGCAACTATTGATTTTAGTTTGATAGCGTCTGCCGGTTTCTTACCGGTGAGACGGGTGACTTCATGGTTGATTGCCGACACCACCTTGGGTAACCTCGTGACCCATTCAGTCGATCGTTTTCCAGGGGTGGTCATCTCCCTAGCATACTGATAGCCGAACAAGCGCTCAGCCAAAGTCCTATTAAATCTCTCAACTATGGCTTGGCTGCGATGGGCTCCGGCCGTGCCACGCCTGACCTTTGTATCGTGTTTGGCTAGCAGTTGTGACACGGCACCCATGAACTCCCGTCCGGGGTCAACTTGCAGCTCTGTTGGCCACGTCAGCGGGCTGCGTTTGTATATACGTTCAAATCCTCTGGCTACCTGGGCCGAATCTTTCGTGGTCAAGGGTTCGGCTTCCTTGTAACGACTGGCTACGTCCACTACGGTTAAGGCATACTTGTACCTCTTATCGTGGGGTAGGAACAGTAGGTCTGCCTGGTGAATGCTATTAGGTATGTTAATACCGAACCTCCTTCTAGGTACGTAGCGTGGTGCAGGCAAATAGATCTGCCACAGGGCTTGTTTTTCAAGCCACGCTTTGGCTTCCTCCGGGGGTACTCGCGCTAGTTTAGCTAGCTTATCTACTGCGCTAGCTCCTTTCCAGTACCCACGCGGGCTGTAGTAAATAGACTCAAATTTTTTCATGTCCATACGCGTATGTGTTTATCCCATCAATAGCTATCCAACGTTTCGTGTCCATAGGCGATAGGGACGTCTTGTTTATAGTCAGTCCGTATATCTTGTGCCCATCACTTCTAAGTGTGTTCATTTTATGTCTAAAGGTACGGGTCTTGAACAGGGCTTCCTTGAATCTGGCGTGTTTGATGTGTTGTTTCACCACATACTTCTTAACCCCCTTAGCCTTCCGGATCTCGCTATTGTCGGCTTTCAGTATGGAGTACATCTTAGGCCTCAAACCTATGTACTCGGCTATAGGCGTGCCAGCACACTCGTCCTTCATCTTACCTAGGACCTTTTTATTTACCGTACTGTGCATGGCATGGGTCTTAGGGTAGTCGCTGGTGTCGTATAAATCGATGTGTTTTTTCATGTCCTCGTACACGTCCTCGGTTCGAATCTCCATCAGCAGGGAATCCGTGTCAGTGTACAGCACTTCGCACCTGTCGCCGTATTGTTTCTTGAGCTCGTTGTAGTAAAAGTCGTACATCAGGTGTTTGGATAAATCTAGGATGCTCATCCCCACGTAAACAGGTCGGTTGAATTTTATGTGGCTTTTCTTCATGTGTAGGGCAGCCAGGTCGTCTGTGAATATCTTGCTACGGTTGAATGCCGGACTGGCTATCAATTTCCTGAGCTTGTCTTCCTCACTAGATCTAACCAGCTTCACGGTCACGCGTTTCCTCAGGTTCTCCATAGTCTTACCAAACACCGAGTTGTTCATGAGCTTGTAGAGATTTTTCTCGAAATCACTGGTGGCTTTTTTTCGTAGGTCTGTGTTCATTCTGATGTAGGGCTCCATCCATGGGCTCTGGTCAAACATGAGCACCCTGTGTATTTTGGCCAGCCTCATACCCAACGACAGGTACAGCTGTAGGTTGCGATAGTGAACGATGTACTTGGTCTTATTCATTAAGTTAGGCACGAGTTTTTCAACGTCTGTCACACGACCACCTGACAAGTTATGTTGGTACTCAGACATCCAGTCTGGGTTAACCCTCATACGTTCGGGTGCAAGGGGATAGCTGTTGTGCGATGCGTGTAATGCCTTGGGATACTCTAAGTCAACCTCGAGGATATAACCTTTGTTCGAATCTGGTGCAACCTCCATAACATCAACGTGGGGTACCCATTCGAATCCCCCTGTAGGTAGATACTGGCTCATGGCCCAGCCGTACAGGTTGTTTGCGTCGAGGTATAGAATGTGATTGGTTGGTTTGTTAGGATCGTAACCTTTCACGTATTGATTATTTGCTTTAGCGTATCGTTTGGATGCCATGGAAATCCCACCTCGCAAGCCTTTCTCAATGAATAGGTGCATGTCGTAATCTGTGAGCAATTCCAAATTAACTCCGGTCTTTCTAAGCAAGGCGTCCCACGACAGACCTGGGCTGGTGTAATACCATGCGGGGTCGAGTTTATACTGCTTGAAACACGTCCGCCTAAACGTCTCAAACACGTCGGCTAACAGCAGTACATCTGTCCTCAAGTACAGGTCGTGATAATCACCCAGGTTCTTACAACCCAGTTTATTCCATACGTTAGTCGCGTGCGAGTAATCATCTCGTGAGACGGACGCCTCATTCAGCTTGCTATAAAAGCAGTCAATAGGGGGTAGTCTGGTCTTGGTGAACTTGACCCAACTATCCATGTACTCATAGGGGTACACACCCTTCCTCATAAGCAGGGGTCTAGTCTCGGCGTCTGTGTATCGATCGGTGATAGGGAAGGTATTGTTAGCCTTGACCAGACTGTCGAGTGACGACAGGAGGAATTGAAACGAGTCAATGAACCTAAGTCCGTTTAAGCTGAAGGAGATGTATCTCTCCATGTTGTTGGGGATGCACGATATATTACCATCGATTTTCGCGATGGCCTGCATGATCAAGTGTGAGTCGTACCCTCTCAAGTTGTGAAAGACAACGGGGATGTTTATTGTCTTAGGGTTGATTTTAAGCTTGAGGTTGCACGCGTTGTGAGCGGCGCCTCTATACTTACCAGTTATGTGACAGTGATCTCTCACCGAATCACCGTTAAGCGGTGAGTCACACACGTGACACTTAGTGCTACTAGCGTGAGCTAGCCTGTCGGCTCGGGTCATACGCATGGGAGCGATTCTATACAATGCATTCCTAATAATTTTTTCTTCCTCCTGCAAGCACTTTAGAAACCTTTCAGCCGCGTCAGGACCCCTATACACTACCGGAGCTTTCGTTTCCCCGTCACAACGGACGACAATGTATCCAAACGAACAGGCCTTATGTTCCTGGGTTTTGTGGGTGAAGCTACCCCCACTAGGGGAATCCCCACCCACAACTAAGGCTTCGAAGTCGGCGTATATGATATAAGGCACAGACATTTGGTTCTTGTGGTTACTGAATTTTAGGATATTTTCACCTTCCTTAGGCATGTCGACTCGTATGGCCGTCTGCCCCACACCTTGGCAATCATCCCGGTGGGATTCTAATAAATCAGCTCGACTGAAACCGTGTAGGCATCGTACACAAAAGTGTTTTTCCCCATCGTGTTTCGACTGGTCGTGCAACAACCGGCTGAGATGTTTTATCCACGTGTAGTGATACTTTTCACCTTTTTGAATCATGAATAAATTAATAACTTGACAATCCTTCACCGGGCTGACCCTGTGTACTATTGTTGTGTTACCTTCGTGTCCAAAGACATTTATAGCCAGATTATTCTGTTTTTCTACTTTAGTGATCTGGGATATTGGGGTGGGTTCATCTATACCATCCCAGTTGAGCCCATCGTCCTGTGGATAATTAGAAGGCCTGTTCGGATTAGTGGCAGCTGGAAATAAGGCTGACCTGATAGATAACCTCAGGCAATCGTTTCCTCTATTCTTAACGTTTACTATGGCTTGTTTGTTCTTATAGTAGGGAGGCAAGGCTAGGTATGACCCACCTCTGAACGGCACGTAGTTAGCTATATCTAGATAGACGTTATCGATTTTATCTACAGCCCACCCGGACCCCATGTGCGTGTAGCGTTCTAGGTATTCTCGTATCTGCTGAAAACTATTATCGATTGATGCGTCAATGGTCTCTGCATATGTGACGACCTCTTGTTTACCTCGGAAGTAAGGTTGAACATACTCAGTGGTACTCCCAACCTCCTTATCGAGCGACATTTTCACTGTGATCTGAAACTTGATACTTCCTAGGTTATTTAGTTCCTGGTTGACCTTATCAGCTATCAGAGGCTTGATATCTGTAATGTCTATGTTTCTATCAACGTGCATACGCCAACCTCTCAAATAATTGCCTACGGCGTGCTCAGTGCGCATGAACTGTAGGTCAATAGCTCTATTCTGTCGTAATAATTCTACAAGCTGTGGTTTTCTCATACGAGAATACCCGCCTAAACCCAAATCGTGTGCCTCGGCTTTCAGTTGTTTTACAGTTGGACGTGCTACTAGGGCATGTGATAACAATGTGGTTAACCCGGCTTTCCCCAGTTTTGAATAACCCGTGTATCCAAGCTGTTTCGCTTGAGCTTTTAACTGTTTTACCGTAGGAGGGACTTCTAAACCTAGTAATCTCAACAATGCTGGCTTCCGCATTCTAGAATACCCGATAACACCTCTCTGCTTTGCGGCCAGCTTGAGCTCGCGCACAGTAGCCATAGTGTTTACACCTAAGAGAATCAATGTCTAATTGGTCGGCAGTAAAGGGGAGGTAACTCTTAAAAAATATTTTCTGGTGGCCGGGTACAATTCTAGACATTCTGTCAAATCGTCCCACGTACCTGGTAAAATATATAGTGTGGCTGTTTCAATCCAGTACTCGCCTTGGGTATAGTATTCCTTGTATTCACTTATACTTGAAAAACGTTCTATATGGTATTGAGACGCGATATCCCGCTCCCATTCGAAGGGGTGAGTATACTTAACACCCTCTTTAATCCATACCACGTCCACTATTATCTTAAATCTGAAGCTGCCCCATAAGGCCAGTTCATATTTGAATATGTTTTCCACAGACATAGCTATACGTAGGTGTGTATAATCTCTAATTGGAGTCTATCTTGAGCAGTCGCCTACGTTCTTTTATGTAGCCTTTTTTATTCTCGTATATGAGTTGATGTCTGACTACGTTCGCTCCGTGAGCTTTACATAGACAGTAGTGTCCTTTAACCCCGATACCACACACAGAACACGTGTAGTTAGGACTTCCCATATGGAAACAACAGAACCCCTGATTCCTGCATTTCCTACCACAGGCCTCGGTCTTCCCCATAAGTATATATTCACATCGGTATGGAGCGGGTCTCATGTTTACTTATATAGGTATTTTAGTTTAATTGCTTCGCAACCAACGCAGTAGCTGCTATACCCAACACTATGAAGCCCAGTTCACGATTCATTTGTCCCTTGGATGGTGTGTAGTACTGAGCGAGTGTGGGTTTATTGAGCGGTTCCAATTGTTTACCAGTTAGTAAATAGTATTCTTTCATTGCTTCATCGACATCGTAGAATGTTTTAATGGCATGGTTTTCACGCTTGAGCTGTTCATTAATAAAATCGATCCTCTGGAGGCGTTTTTTAGCGTACTCGGCCTGTGCTCTTTGTAAGTTCTCAGTAGCGAGATCGTGCCGCTTCCTTTCTTCCTGTATTTCAGCCGCGTGATCATCTCGTAGTTTCGAGAAGAGGTAATTACTCCCGGAAAATGCCAGGGCATTCACTAACGCCCCACCGACCATCATAGCTATCGTGGCCATCCCTATATTTATTTCATTATATTATCAGGTATTATTCCTTGTTTTACTAGGATGTCTTTTGTGGCCATCGCCATACCAAGGTTCATTATGAGCATACCCATATCCTGCAGGTTGAAATCTAGCTTGATAGTTGGTTGTTTAAGCACCATTTTAGTCAACCGAGCGTACCCTACTGCTAGACTGGCTACCACTGTGGCGTGGTATGCGTCGTTGACGAACGTTTTCCCCTCAGACATTATGTATATGATATAAAATATTAAAATTATAACATGATATGCGGGTCTACCATGGGGGATACCCCCATACCCCCACTGTTGTGGGTGGGGGGCTCACTGTTGGGTGGTGGCTCACTGTGGGAGGTGTATAACCATGTTATAACCACGGCAGCAGTTACGCCTACAGCCAACAACAGTCGGGTTGGGTTGGTCACTTTATGTTGGTTACACCACCGTTTTTTACCGGCAGCTACTCTCTTAGGATTCTTCTGTCTGGTTACTGTTGGGGGTATCACCTCGGGACTCACTGGTTCCGTCACCTCGGGACTCACTGGGGTCTCCTCCTGTGCAGCATCCATCTATACTATTATTATTATTCTTTCTCTCAAATTGACAATGTTTTGCCGTGATAATCGCCGCCGTCACTGGAGCCAACAACATACCATATTTGTGGTACAGCCCGCAGCTGATAGAGCTCACGGCGTGTTCGATAAAAGGGTCTTTCTCGAGGTCTTCCCACAGGTAAAGTCGGCGCTCTGGTGGAATGGGAAGGAAGTGTGATACAATACCGGTGTATATCTGGGTCATAGCCGATCCTATTGTCTTTGTCATTTCTGCTCCGAGCCGGGACTCGTATCTAGCGTACAGCTTATCGATTTCTTCGGCTGACATTTTGTGAATTTTATCCGGGGTGTAGTCTCCAAAGTAATGTTTGGCTTTGCCACCAACAGCCAACGCCACCAGTTTCTCTCGCTTGGGGGAATCCCCAGTTGGGGAACCCTCCACAGACAATTGTTCGAGTAATTCCTCACACTCCATCTTATAATATAACAAGTAAGATTTAGTTTTAACTATATAATACCCGATACAAACAAAACACAGAGAAATGAAGGTTAAGTTGCACAAGACAAATACTTCAAATATCATAGCTATGCTTAGCATTTGCTTAGCTTTGCTTAGCTTTGCTTAGCTTTGCTTAGCTTTAGTATACTATATATGCTACTGGTTGGTCGGTCTTTAGAACGAGCTTAGCGTGTTTAGTTTCAGCGAGCTGTTTCTTCACCCGTTCCCGTTCTAATTTACTCATCACATCGTTCTCTCTCAAACACTCCTCGAACGAATCCCTGTCCTTGCAGTGAAATAAGGCCACCCATCGCGTCTGCTCCCTGAGGTCTTTCAACACCGAGTTGAACTTCTGCGTTAGCACCCAGACGCTGTGATTTGCATGACGGCCGGAGAAGGCCAGGTACGATAGCATGTCTCTCTTTTTTGTTATCTCGCGATTAGCGCTGCAGTCGTCCAGTATGAACAGCGTCGGTTCCCCTTTAAATTTCTCGTGAAGAGCTTTCAACCAGTCCTGCAGGCGTGTTCCAGGGTCGATTTTGTGTACGTCCGGGTCCGTCATCACCCAAGGTCGCGCGTACGTTTTATTCATGCTCAGAGTAGGGCACATGATAACGATGTTATCGAACACATCCTTGTAGTAACCCTCCAACATATCCAACACGAAAACGGTCTTCCCACAGCCAGTCTGCCCGCATATGATAGCGCAGTGTGGGTCAGTGGGGAGGTGGGGCAGTTTATTGTTGGGGGGTGTGTGGGGGTCTCCCCCATCAGTAGATGGCTTGCACAAATCTCCCATTGTCTATATTAAGTTGCGCGTCCATAATAACGTACAGATATAATTTCAACTTACCAGCGGTTTGAGCCTTCTTATTAATCTGGATGGTTATCCCTTCGCTGCCGTTATCTATACGGCGCCCGCTACCGTGCAGTTTATCATCATCCGTGGATCGCATGTCCAACCATAAGGCGTACTTGGTGGTCAGGTATTCACCGATCTGCACGGAGCCGAGGTCCAGGTCCTTTGTTATGTAATCCCCCACTGGTAGCTTTTTTATCTCATCCCACTGCTGGTGTGGTCTCATACCATGACTGAACAGCTGGTTGGGCACGCCCTCGATGGTCACTTCCACCTTTTCAATCTCGGGGTTGAAAAACTTCTCGCTGTCCCTCCGGAATGGATCGTAATCCTCCACGGGGACGACCAGGATACCTTTCATCGATCGCGCCGGCACGTTCAGGTTGATATTCCACACAGTGTCGCTCTTATCTCGCACGACTGATCTATGCCTCAGTACGCGATCGTACAGGATAGCCATCTTCCCAGAGTACTGGCTTCGAACCTGCCTGGCCAGCTCCGGGCTAGTGACCATGTCGAACTCCAGAGAGATGTTGTCTATGGAATAACTGGCCTCATCACCGTTCGGCGTACGCACTACTTTGCTATAATCGTTAAACGTGAGCTCGTATTCTAGCCTATCACCCAGTGCGGCCTGGTAAAACGGCGCGTGTCCCGTGAGCAACTCGAAGTCAAGCGGCACGCAGAATCGATTCCCGTATGCTAGAGCGATGGCCTTTTCACCGTCCGATAGCTTGTCTTGTTGGTCTGTCGTGAAAACATACCCTATGCGCGCCCGGGTTGATTTGCTGATGCCCTGGTACACATCATTGACTCGATCTCTCTCGCTTTTCCAGAGATCCTTGTAGCAGTGAAACACGTCGCTGTCGTCGATGCTCAGCACCTCGTTACCGCTGATCTTGACGGTCGTTTTCTTGATGATAGCTCGACCCACGTTCCGCACTAGCTCGCGTTTGTCGTTGTCGGAGGTCAACGTGATATTGAACGCCAGTCGAACAGTGCCTGGTACAATGAGGTCATTCTCACCAAGGTTTGGAAATCTAACCAGCAGAGTTTGATTCTGGTCTATCTTGCTGGGATTGTTGGTGATGGTCACCGACTGTCGCACGGCTCTGGCACCTAATGGCTCTCTCAATTTTCTGAAAGGATCTAATTTTCTACCGTACATTGTTATATAAAAGAAATATATTTTTAATACTAATGGATGAAGACATACCTATGGATGATATGTGGGACGATAGTGCCCAGGCATTCAATGATGACCAGGAGACCTCATTCTCGCAAGGTGACGAGCTCCTTAAAGACGCCGTCGACGATTATTACAACGCAGTTGAAAATAAATCCAAACTCAAGCCGTTAGGAAGGAACTATTCCGATTTTACCCTCAGCAATGGCACGCTGCGTTTGAAGGCTCACCCGGATATCGATCTCATGCATCAACACACGAGAAAACCGCTTGCCTTATCAACATTGGCCGGTAAACATGGAAGTAAGTTTGTCCAAGATGAACTAGGCTTCAAAGATTACGGTGGCGCGCGGCCTAAGATTCCTCCGAAGTTAGTTCAAGGTCTGGAAAGTATCAGGGACGCCACATCAGATCAAAACATGACTTATGATATTAAAAAGGTGTTGGCCGACTACGAGAACAAACCATTCCCGGGGCTCGAATTTACCGTTCGGGAACTGCGGGGGTTGGACTTGTTGATGCAAACCATTCGTGGTCAGCTCTGGAAAAGCACAGCCAAAATAAGTGAGATAGACGACCACATCGCCTATGAAAAGAAAAAACTAAGTGAAACTGAGGACGAGTCTATGAAAGCCACCATTGAGGAACGAATACGTAATTTGGAAGATGAAAGGCAGACCTGGTTGGAGACAGCGTCCGGCTATAAAGAAAAGCTTAGATCCCAGGTCAACCGTATACGGGACACCATCAATCAAGTCCTCCACCGAGACACCACGTTAGCAGACAGGATTCGGATATTGTTCCGGGAGCAAGGGATCACCATCGCCAGTATTCTGACTGCATTGGGTTTCATCATATCAACCCTGGTGGTGTCACTGACAGGGGGTACCCCTGTGGGTCCTGCAGGCGGAGGGGGAACTCCCAGCGGTGGTGGGGGTGTTAAAGACTGGATTAAAAAACTCGGGGAAGGCCTAGCTAAACTGGCTGGTAAAGCCGCCGAAGCCCTTCCCGGCATCCTGGGTAGCATCGTCTCGTGGTTGTTGAGCGCTCTGTCTAAAACTGCCATGTGGCTCAGTCAAAACCTGTGGGCAGCCATCGTCGCCGTGGCGGGTCTGGTGTACGTAGCGGCTAAGAAATCTTTAACCAAATAAGTCCCAAAGTTACCCCACCAACCACCAGGGCCGTTTTACTATCAATATGCTGCTGAGCCTGAATATGAGAGTGTGTGGGGGGTACCCCCACATGAACTTTAGGCTCCGGGGGCGACGCAACTATACCCTTTTCACGTGGTGGGATGTGTGGGATATAGGTGGTGTTAATATCGGGGTTGATACCCAACTTTTGATCCTTCGTGGCTATGACTATTTCGTTGTTATAACCCACCACTTTTTTTACTCTCAGTTGCATATCACTCGGAGCCATGTACAACCCCACGCCGAACACGTAGTCGACTTTCGACCTTGCGTATTCTAACACGTTTTGGTAGCGTTCGATAGCCCGCGGGAGATCAACTGGAGAATTGATAGCATCCTCAACGTTGGAAACGAATTGTGTCTGAGCGTCGTAAGCAGTTCCCTTACCGATGATGTTGGAACGCGTCATCGACTGCGCACCCAACAGCGCCCACACGTACGTTCGAATCGAGTCGTTCAACCTGACTACCCCTGCACGAGTGAATCCTTTCGACGTGTCCAGCATGAACATTTTCCACCCGTCTGCGTTTGACTGATCCTGCTCCACTTTTTGTATTATAAAAGCAACATCACCTTTAAAGTCCATACGATCATCCCTCCATTCATTACTCGACAAAGCCAAGTCCTGCCGAAGTATACCTCGTCTCACTAAATCATCACTGGCATCTTTCACTGGTTGTGGTCCATATTTAGCAGGTTTAGGAACAAGCTCCTTTAATACATGGAAAAAATTTTCCGTACTACCAATTTTTCGTTTCATAAAGTTTGTTAGTAAATATTTATTAAATGCTTTTGCCGCGAACCCATCACTGTAAGGAACACCCAACCCGTGGTTCTGCCCCGGCAAACGCCAATCCGTCTTCGGGTTTATTTCAAATTCATTGCAAATACGTTCGTAGGCCCGTCTATCGTACGGGTTGTTTGTTGCGTCCCACGCTTTGTCCTGTGGGAGGGGGGCGCTGATCTCTTTAAGGATACGTCTGACCTGGTAGTACACGTGGAACTTGAACACAGATTGACTCAGCGGTCCACGCCGAGTGTCGGTTAATGTCACACCACACCCCGTTGTAGCGCACCACACGGCAAAGTTGAATTGATTCTGCCAGAACTGCATAGGGTTGTTGAACCAAGCGTGGACTGCCTTGACGTTAGTCACCGAAAGCTTATACTTATCAGGCATATCTATAAACTTGGCATTGAAAGACAACCCAGGAGCAACCACAATCTTCATGGTGGAGAAATCTACGTCCAGTTTAGGGTACAACACACCAGGGGAATACATTTTAAAACTATTATATAATAAATATATATGTAATATGTACATAACACTTCCAGGAATAACGAGCGGTGAGGCCGTTCAGCTGACGCACGCGATCGATAACACGTCAGGTCAACTCGAAGTCGCACTCTGTGATATCACCTACCTACCGCAATGGACTAACATTAATATCAGCAACAATAAGCTGTTCGTCAGTGGAACTCGCAGTCAAATAACTGACGGCTACTACAGCGTGTGCTCTCTAAACGACGAGGTCTTCAAACCCCTGGGAGCCGAACTCAAGATGAACGACTCGAACGGTACAGTGGTGTTAATCAACAACGGAAGAACCTCCTTGAGGCTCGGCCGACCATTAGCGAGGATACTCGGTATGTCTCCTGACGAGATAAAACCAACAACAACCGTCACAGGCACGAAGTTACCCGAACTAGTACCGTACCGAGAGCTATACATTCATCTCGGTCAGGTGAGCACAACGTATAACATTCAAGGAGGCCACCCTTCTACTATACTGAGAGCAGTGCCGGTGAAAACTGAGAAATTCAACGACGGTAGAACCGAGTCATTTTCACCACGGCAGTATAAGAGATTAACCCAGGGCAACATACCTGAGCTGACAATATCGGTGTTAGATATAAATCATAATCCTGTAAATATAGGATACCTCAGCTTAACGCTTCACGTAACATGACCAGCGCACAAGGGCCCGGAGTGAAAAAATGCGTCAATATCGGGATCTCCGACCTCGGAGACACACGCGGTTTCGACGCTCCCGGAGTAGATGGTAAATCGTACGCCTTGCAACTGAAAAACAACATTTACAAACGCGTTGAAATCCCCTCCGGTGGAGCCCTAAGTGATATGATAGATACCACAGGAGCAACAGCCAACACTAAGTACGCCCTCGTCAACACCGGTGATGACAACTGGAGAATATACCCATCATTCGGAGGTAAACTGTTCGATTTAGACGATGTTGAGAGCACTACCGTCGTCAAAAACAAACCATATATGCTCGTCTTCACCGAAGATGACAAGTGGGTGTTGTTACCCGATAACAAATGGTTTCTCAATATTAGACTCGTCTCCCCTTACGTGTTCACGGATAACAAAGACAACCACCTAAACAAAGTCGTAAACAATGGAACCCTGCTCGTGGCTTACGTCCCAACTCAGAGACGTAGCATAGTCGTCAGCCCAGTCAACACTATAGCAGCCCACATGCTATCGAGTAAACCAGCCATACAAAACGTGAAATTGCAGTTGGTGTCTGAATTCGAAGGCGTGGTCAAGATACTAGAGAGTCTACCTGCAAACTCAACACTGTTCATCAAAGTCTACCTAGGGGAACCATCGGGGAATGATGTCGAGATCGTGAAGGGGATCAAACTCGGGTGGGTGAAACGACACCAGTATCAAGTTTGCAACGTTTACGTGCGGGTGGGTGTCGACTCCAAGACCAGTCTGCAGGGGGTCAACGTGATCGTGGAAAATAAGATATCACTAATCAATATCTTCCTGCCTGACAACATACACTTCATGGGTATTAAGTTAACCCCTGAATTATTATCAGAAAACCAGTTGGAAATTATATCATAATAGTATAATAATGACTAGTCATCATCCCAACACTACACTTAACGACCTGGGAGATACGGAGGGATTCGATCAGCCTGGTGAGGAAGATGAATTATACATCCTGCACTTCAAAGACAACGTGTACAGACGGGTGCCGTTACCAGATTTAAAAGAGCCCAAATGGCTGATCAACTTAACATTCACCTCACCTTATATCACATTAAATAATGGGGTTGTCTCTAAGATTAAGAACAACGGTATCTGGGCAGGGGATTTCATTCCGGAGAGGGAATTAGTACACAGACAATCTGCTGGTTACAACAAAAAAGGGTTATTTGCTTATCCAAACAATAAATTAACATTTAGCAGTAATCTTGATAGAATATCCCCCCCTTTCACCCTCATCATAGAAGTCTTCTTTACGACTTTATTCGATGGAGACCCCCCAATAGTACACCAAATTTTACCCGGGGTGTCAATACGCTGGTCTTACACATACCAATATTGTCGTATTGTTATACAACGGGATACCCCCACTGGTTCTATAAAACGTTTAATAAGCTCCCCTGGGGTTTCTATTACAACAGGAAATTCTATTAGCCTCTCACCTATTGCCCTGACTAGTAGTCTAGAACTTGTAGACTTCAAGTACATTGATAGAATATTAACTGAACCCCAATTAAAATATCTTTCAAAATATACATTATAGGATGGGCCTGTACCCAGTTGTAGAGGAAGTAGCGAAGACATTGGAAACCGTAGATGGGTTCCGCTTGAGGCAGTTATGTGATATGAAACGCCAACTAGAACAAGACCGTGACACGCGGAAAGCACTATGTAAAAAGTACAATAGAGCTTTCAATATCGTGGATGGGGCTGACACTACCCTTATGGCAACCAGCATGGGACTAGGGGCGGCAGGCGTTGGGTTGTTAACCACCATCGTGGCTGCACCTATAGTGCTAGGTATTGAAATAACGGCTGGGGTGACAGGGTTGGTAGGGTTGGCGCTTAAGTTAGTATCACGCAGACTTAATCGTAAGGTATTGAAACACGACGAGATCAGGGTTCTGGCCGAAGCAAAGCTGAACACAGTGAGTGAGCGAATTTCCACGGCACTCTCTGACAGTAAGATCTCAGAAGAGGAGTTTAGTTCAATCCTCTCTGAACTCAAAAAATATAACGGAATGAAACAAGATATTCGATCCAAGTCTCGTAAGTCTGCTATCAGCGAGGATGAGAAAAAAAAGTACATAGCACAGGGAATACAAAAAGCCCAGCAAGCCTTTATTATGAACACCAAAGAGATCGTAGGCGGTTCACGTTAAACTGTTTCATCGATATAAACATAACATAGCCTTAAGCGAGCCACCGATCCTATATGGTCAGTCAAAACTTACAACATAAATAAAGTGGATATGAAAGCCGACGAACCTAACTTGTACTACTTGAGGGGTGGGCCGGGTAGGGGGTTTGTAAGAGAAGAATTATTGATCGTACCGTACGGCACAGTGTTACCGCCTGCCAAGTCACGGTAAACGTGATGGCGTAGCTTTGTAGTAGGGGCAATAATAGCAAGAGCTAATGGTCCCACCAAAGCCTCATTTAGTAAATGAGGCTTTTTAGAGGGGGTTTTGAAAAGTGTTTTCGGACTGTCATTCCCTATACTACTCCAGTTTAGATATATGAAATAATATATTTCCACATCGAGTATATGTAGGGATAGATTCCCATATCGAGTATGTATGTGCATGTAATGATGCATAGTGATCAGTCTATCACCTAAGAAATAACAGATCTCCATATGTATTTCCAGAGGAAGCTACTCAGCTATTCTCCAGACTCGAGCTACAGCATCCGAGGTAACGGCCATAACATGCTTGCTGTTTGTGTCCCTTGTACACCTCTTCTTACAGGCTAGAGTGTGGAATTTATCGACTTCTTGCAAATTGTTGTAATTGTAAATTATTCTGACATAAATTTCTCCCATTAAAAAGAGTAAAATTGCCCACCCATTTTTTGTATACAAATGTAATTTCTCCCCCTCCAGATACCTACCTACAATACACTCGTCCGAGGTCGTCACCAGCTGCAGTCACACCTGGGGTAATCAGATGTCATGGAGGAATCTATGCCTTAATTAATTTCAATATATTTCTGTAATATAATGAGTATAATCACTGATTCAGTATCACATCTTACCATTTCAAAGAAATTTATGTGAGTTAATAACAGACTCCTTTGTGCTGTATTCTGTAGCTTTTGAATTTCATTTTATGCTTAAGATTTATTGTTTAATGACATTGTTTAATGTTGAATACACCATTTTTCAAGTGGATGGTGAATACATAACTCTGTTTTATGGATAATGTTTTCTTAGATTTTGTACTGAGAAAACGTGTTGAATTACGATCTTTATATACTTGCTGATGCACAAGATCGTGTAACAATAGGACAGAGATTGTGATTCACAAGAAAGAAACAAATGAAGCACAAGAAAGGTGAGAGCAGTGAGGTAGCGCAATGGTTCATCCTGTCCAAGACTGGGGTTTGATTCCCCACATGTGTGTTCTTTCATTTAGTGAGTGTGACATTTTGATACAGATTCTTGAACTGAAGTTTAAAGCAATCATTCCTGTATCTCTATCAAAACATAGCACTCCCGAAATAAAAGAAGTTGTTATCCGTAAGGTTCACTTTTGTAGATTGTTGACTGCTGATGCATTTCAGTTTTTAATGGATTCTGTTTTATTAATATAGCAACCAAAATGGAACTTTAGTGTTCCCAAGGTAACAGAGGAGATGTTGTATGACAGTCAGTGGAAGGCCATGAAGTCATACATATCTGATGTTGGCAGCCTTGATATCAACTTCAGTGTCTTCATATATGGTGAGCAGGGACTGGCACTAAAAACAGAACTGGAATTACCCACAACCTTAAGACAATCATGTGTCGCTGTTTGTTGGATCCCCCAACATTAACATATTATAATGTGGAAAATCTGCTATTTATATAATGAAACAATGAATGACTTGACTTGCAGTCAATAAATGGTTTAGTGGGCCTGAATAGAGGCATTATCACTCTAGGACTTCAAATGTAGTCAAGGTTACGTTTTTAGGTCTGTAAGAGCATGTATTGACCTCATGTAATAAATATAATGGTTGATTATCAAGGCAATTGTTTGCCACAGTAAAAGTGAAATATTCAGCCATGTATCAAGTTTTACCTCTGACTGACACTGATGAACAGAGACAAAACTGGTTTCATATGAATTTCTATTTATGTGCTGTTTCACAAAATATTGTTTTTAACAATCAGCTATTTGAAACTGAAATGCTTATTTTAATTGTTGGATTGTTTTAGGTAGGAAGCCTCAGAGTCTGACTGGTGGGAAGGTAGCCATGTTGTATCCAAACAGCCGGGTGGTGACTGTCATACCTTCATCGCATGCCATGCTAGTTGAATCTCACAGGTGACCAGGCTAAGGTTATTTGTTTGTTCGCTGTTCAGTGCAGCACTCAACAACATTCCAGCTATATAAAAATTATCAACTCCAGAGCAGACAATGCTGTGACTGATATTGTGAACAATGATCCATGATGAACATAGAGAATTTTCTGGGTTTCATCTTTTTATTTTTCTTTGAATTCTTCATAAAAAGAACAGGAAATCCAGACAAATCAATGTTCATCAAGTATCATCTTCTGAAATGCCAATCAAGTGTTGAATGATCAATGGTGTTTGTTTGTGATAATCATCAACCTTGTCACAAACCCTGACCACCTCTTCAGTTTGAACTTGACCAAGACAGGTAGGTAGATAGGGACTTCTTCTCAACCAAAATCTCCAGACGGGGAACACATACAGAATAAAGGCTTATTCCTATGGTCAAGGAAATGATCTGATAAACACAGAGGCTGGAAAAGTCCCATTTAATCAGTAACTACCAAAATTACTCTCTTTTGTGGCACAAGTGAACTTTTTTTGATGGATGGATTTTATTAACTTCATGGATGTTTAGTTTATGTTTGCATTTAAATTCATCATTAAAATTAGGTATATTATGACATACATTGTATGTGTTTGTATTCAGATGAAAGGAATGAAACAGTTGTCAATTATTATTTGTTGCTTTTCAGAAAATTCATCAACTCTCTACCTCATGAAAACAGTCTTGTTTTCTGCCAAGACTTATTACCTGACCTTGTCAATGACATGTACACAAAGCCGGAAATGTTCAAATTCCAGGTTAGTTCCATCAAAGATAATGGAATTGTGTCTGTCTGTCTCTTAAGTCATAATGTACTTAAATTTTGAGTAATTATACTTCAAGAATATAAGATTTGTGGTATGAAGTGCCATGTGTTGTAAACACACCCTGACCAACATCTGGACAAAGTAAACAATTTTCATAAGTGTGATTACTACACCTAAAATCAAAAGATAAACATATAAATTTTTCTTCCCATGCATATAAGACACATTTTCTGCTGGAACGTAAGTAATCTTTATAATTGTCCTTATTATACCCAAAAGATACACATATCAATTTGTCTCTCCATATGTATAGTACATGGGGGTTTTTTTTCAGAAAGTACAGCTCTGTAGAAGGGTTAATGTTACACATTCAGACAGAGAGATATATTCTACTGTATGTTTCTGGTACATTACTCCTTGCATGTTAATGCATGTATTTGACAGTTGTTTTCACTCAGGGTTGGCAGGCTGTGAGTTCTTATTGTGATGATGAACAAACAACATGAAATGTTTGTCTTTTAATATTTACATGTTGAGTCAATGTTACATGAAGAACACTAAATATTAACACTTTATTGGCCTTGTCAGTAGGTGATGCATTCATATATCACCTCAGTGTTTCTTTCTGTACAGGTGCTGGGACTGGATGTCTTCCATCACATGTTATCACTGGGTGATATGTACCTATATTACCTGGGTCAGATTCTCACAATGGCAGAGACAACATTCCTAGAGATTCCTCATTTTGACCAGCTCACCTTTGCCCAAGCTATCTTCACTGACAGCGCATCAGCAGTTCCAGCCCAGGTTAGTGTTTATGGATGTCAACTTCTTTGTTATGAACATAACAACATTTTGGAGTATATCGTTATTCCTTCATCAGGTGAGTGATCTCTATAAAAACTCTTCCTTGTACAGTTCTGAGTAATAATTTATGAAACCAGGGATAGGTAATTATGTTTGTCAAATACATCTGAGAAAGGGAGGGAGGATTAAACTGACGTGTGTTAAGGTTAAAATGTTGTTATGTTTGGAATCAACCCAGAGCCCTGGAACAACAAGGCAAATGCTTCAACCACTGTGCTATAAAGCTGTTTCATTACTGTAAGTAAAAAGTTACTGTGTGTTAGATGCAAAGCTGAGGATGAGCGTATCAAGTCTATATTTTCTGCTTCCTAGGGGATGATAGTGGATGCACTGGCCCTTGTAGGGGCCGAGACAGAAAGCCTAGAGACCCTTAGGGTTTTTGTGCAGGAGGAGATCCACAGTCTCATCGTGAGGATCAAACTCCGGTCCATGCAGAGGAAGGTAGGTAGCCCTACACCAGTGGTTCAATTAGGACTGGAGATCCCCCCCACAGCAGTGACTCAGTGAGTGAGTTTAGTTTTACTCCGCACTCAACAATATTCCAGGTACATGTATATGGTGGTGGTCTGTAAATAATCTGGTTTTGGTTCAGTGAGCGACTAGGGATTCTCCTACAGCAGTGTCTCAGCAAGGGACTGGGGGATTCCCCTACAGCATTGGTTCAGCGAGTGACAGGGAATTCCCCTACAGCTGTGGCCCAGTCAGTGATCTGGGTATTCCCCTACAGCAGAATCCTCAATATCTCAAGGGTATATGTTCTGATAAGTCTCCACTGGATGCATCTACCTTCTTGCTGGCTTTTTATCCTATCAGGTGTCTATGCTAGGAAGTTGAGTGTACCAATCACAACTCCTTTCCCTACTTAGCTTATCTATCCAATTAAACTTGGCAACACAGTTGATGCAGAGGTACTGTGAAGGGGTAGAAGGAGTTCTTTCATATATTTTAAAGATTCCTACCTGTCAGTTTGTCTGTATGATTTCCCCCAAATATGAGTCGCACTGCGAACAAACCTTTTGCTCACACTATCAAGCTCGGTTGTAACAGCAACTTAGTTGATTGGCTACTGTGAGATATTGATGATGCTACAGCAGTGGTTCTGTGAGGGACTGGGGATTCCCCTTCAGCAGTGGCTCATTGAGACATCTGAGATTCTCTTACAGGCATCCTAACAGACCTGAAGCAACTGATGCCAACTGTAAGAAGTGATGTAATTTATGGTTTGGTCAAATGTGACATGGTTGTGTATCATTGTTTCCCAACTGAGATCATTTACTCCAGAACAAGTTGTGTTTTTCAGGTGCAGATCGGCTGTGACAAGACTCCTGGTACCTTCACCCTACTCCCAGATGGCGCTGTGTCTCTCCAGATGGAAACTGTCGATACTTTCTACACAGTCTCACGTAACAAAGTGTCTGTTGGTTTGGACCTACTGATAAAACTTGAACCTCAGCCTCAGGAAAGGTGACATTTTTATCTCTCCTGTGAACTTGTGTTATGGTTCTTCAATTTCTGTCAATCTGTTGATTTACTAACGCTTAACTTAAAACTCTTGACAAGTACTTTACAAACCATTCAGGTCCATGCCTACAACTGGCTGTTTAATCATTCAAATGCTTCAGTTTTAATCTGATTCTTTTCTTTTGCTCACACTGGGCATGATTGCCTCATATTTGGAGGATGTTCAATAATCCATACTGAAATATACTTAGAACTTTTCAACTGAAGCTCATTGTACAATATGCGAAGGATTTTGTTGGGTTTTGGTTTATTTGAGTTTACATCACTGTACTGCCGTAAGTACTTATGACATCTAGGTGTATATTGTAAGACCTACCAGGGACAAAGCCATAATCAGACAAAACAATGAAAATAAATGGATCCGTGTTTGGGTGTTCAACCACAATTTTCAGCCATGTTTTATATTTTCACCTAGGCAATGGGTTAACAAACAATAATAAACTGAAAAAGTGTTGCATTTTCCTATTTCCAAAAATATTGGATTTATAATCAGTCATTGAGTCATTGTAATGTTCATTTGACAGGGCCATGCTGTTCCAGAAGTACTTGAAGCTCCCCATCTACCCCGACATGTGCCCCGCCCACTTGGTGTGGGGTGGCCATCAGCTGCTGTACCAGCCAGTCACAGAGGATGTCAAACCAATGCTGCTCCACACACAAGGGGGAACCCGGGAGTCTGACATCACACAGGTACTACAATTCATCTCTTTCACAGACCCCAGAAAACAACTTTTAGTGTGCCATCTATTACTTGTCCCATTCCCTAGCAGCTAAACTCATTTTCAAGATGTAAATGTAAATGTAAATGTAAATGTAAATGTAAATGTAAATGTAAATGTAAATGTAAATGTAAATGTAAATCCTTTATGCATCAAACATTTTGAGAGGAATATGTTAGTCAGTGGTGGGAGGGAGAATATGCAAGGGAGACAACTCTGTCATGATTAACTAAATATTAATAACTTAGTTGACATTAGGTCCATTTATTATAACCTCAAGTCTAGTACCACATCTCAGGTTAGCACTGTTTGTTAACTGTAGGGTTGGAGATAAGACAGTCTCTTGGTTTTGTTGAATATTTAAGATTTTGTGTTAGCATCCGATTCGTTGGTGTGGACGTTGAGTATGAGTATGTAATATTTGTTCTAAAAGATTCTGTTAGTTAGTGTACAGACATACACTCCTCATATAGTCATAGAAATAGTTTGTCTTTTTTTTCTTAATTACTCATTGTATTTGCTTCTGCCCTGTTGGTGAATAGTAGTCTCCATCGTTGTATGACTAAGCCAAGAAGAGATACATAGTTTAATCCAATTTAAGTTAGATCTTCATACCTGTGTTTCTCACTGCAGACAAGGAAACCATCTCTTTACCTTATGAAATACATCATATACCAAGCCATACAGTTTTTGATGCCTCATGTGAATCTGTGGATAGTTAATGTAGACATCTATCAATATTTAGTTTGTAGGACTGCATGATTGTGGGCAGACAGATGAAACAATGACCATTTCTTTATCTTCAGGGCACAACAGCTTTGCTGGTCCAGGAGATGGAGAGAGGGTCCTTCTCCTTCCTGGATTACAACAGTATAGGTGAGTGGGTGAGTGAGTGAGTGAGGAGGCAATGTTGATAAGATATTTTCAGGGTTTAACATCCAGTTTACAAAAACATTTACAATATCATTTACACAAAAGCCTTTTGCTCTTGATTCAATGCCTATGTCAATCCATATTACATGAGAAGGTGGCATTTGATCCCTGAGAAACTGTAGCATGGATTCTAGAGCCAATGACATTTCAGCTTTCTAAGACAAATTTTGATTGTATGTGTACTACCCATCAAATGTTTAGACTCACTAACGTAAATGTGGACACTTTTTTCAGTCAACTGTTCAAAACTAGATTTTGCGAAATATTCCATGCTATTTAAAAGTACTGTTTACACATGAATTGATTTACATAACAATTCATAACACTGAAAAGATTATTTGTCAGGAGTTCAATAAATAGAAAACATATTTCTTAGCAAAACTTTACACCAAAACACAACAGTTTATGTGCACGATATTTGCACATACTTTTCCCACATATTGCTTGCTAATGCTTTATGTGAGTGTAAACTTTTCATGGGTAGTATATTTCTATAATTTTAATTTTGACCCAAAATCCCAGAGAATACAGATCTTGACATTTTGATAGCACATTAGCAAACATATGTCATGGCCATATCTGTTGGGAACAGCTTAGTTATGTTCTTATCGAGTATCTATACATTATTTTGCATATCATTGTGCCAGACAATATTGGAGTTCAGCTGGCACCACTGTACCCCAACAGCACGTTCGTGAGCCTGGTGACAGCATCCGATTTGGTTGACACCATCCTCCACGAACTACAGGAGAGGAACATCACCAACCTGGTGCTGAATGTCATGCCCCTGGACACCACCCTCGTGACAAAACTCATGAAGTGTCCAGACTTCCTCCGATACCAGTACCTAGGTGAGCCATGTTGTGTTGTGATCCCTCACCTTCATGGAGTCTTATACTCTCGTATCTAGCAACAACTGTTGATGTGCTAGTAGGTGGTCCTGTCCATGGTCGCATTCCACTAACTGATCTTAGCCTATGCCTGTTGTAAACAAAAAAATCCCAGTCTTAATGTGACGTTACCACTAACCAGTCTTACCCAAGTCCATTGTATAGTTAAGATCCAAAGTCTAAGGTGCTTATTACCAACTTAGGATCATTAAAATCAGTTGTGGGGAAACAAAATTGTATCAGACGAGGAAGAGTGTATACTACACTAAATGTATCAGAACGGTACACAAAATATACAACATAATAGTGAAATAATAGTTAAAGTGTAATCAGAAGGATAGGGCGATTGTGTTTACTATTGTTCAACTGACTTTCATCTCAAAGAAATTGCCTAATATGTACAACAGTGTTGACGTATGACATCACTACCAATGACTGATTTTCACAAAATGGCGCCTTTGCTGACAAAGGTAAACAGGAAGAAGCATGAACTTTTCCCTTGATTCAAGGATCATTTGTACTTAAATATAAGATGTAAGTTATCAGAATGAATCTGACTATCTGTTATTGTTATATGTTTTCATCGTTTCATTGTTAGTAAGAGACAAAGCCAGAAATGATTGCCATTGTTGTTCTGTAAGATTTTGCGTCTGTCATGGGGTCACACTGCACAGAAACTTCTTTTGAATTATCAAATCATATGTGTCTATTTAAAATTTCCTATATGCTATTTCCATTTGCATGTTCTAAAGGTATTGAGCCATACAAAACAATGAATAGCTTGCTGGATGTTGGAAAATTTCTGTAAATGCTGCACAGTGTAAAATCAGAATGTTTCTTTGTTTACATTTGAAATAAGCACAGTCTTTCAAACACTGCGTTCATTTTCAGACTGAATATCTTTTGTTTTATTTTGTCCAGACAGTTGGTATTGGTAACAAACACCACTTGTAATTTGGTTTTAAAATTATGGGGAATTCAGTGATTCATTTGTCACATTTGACCATGAAATATACTTGATGTAATAGGTGTCTCAGTTTTGGCCTTTGTGAAAATACTATCCAATATGGAGGAAAGCGCACTTTAGTATCTGTTTAAGTGTATTTTCACAAACATCCCACCCGATTGATCATAAGTAGTTTCACGAAAAACCGATATCAGTGATCATTAATATACAGTACACCTTCCATCGTCTGCTAGACCATGCAAAGGGATATAAGTCATGCCTCACATTTTTCCATCCCTCACGCGAAAGAGACTTGATGTTAGCTAGGATCAGATCATAAGATCGGGACCGGCTTTGATCAGCCTAAAATTGGTTAGTGGAACAGGTGTAACTTTTAGGTAAGACGATTGTAATATTGGCATAATTAGCTAAGATAGGCTAGTGGAGCAGGACCCTGACCACAAATCAGTTGTTGAAGTAAAGCAACATTGGTTGTGGACAGTGTTTGGATGGGTGACCATGTTTGGCAGCTTGACTTCTGAGAGTTTCTAGGACTTCAGTCCTGTCGAGGCACATGTGATACATGTGGTTTCACCTTAGGCAAGAAATCACCTCTGTTCACTCAGCAGTGAATGGGTACCCGATGGGATAAGTCATAGGACTATTAACCTTTTGGCATCTAACAGACAGCTTGGTTTATACTGGGTAATGCTGTATCAACGCTTTGAGCAAGTTTGTGGAAACAGGCACTTCATAAATAGCCATTGCTTTTATTTTCTTATGATCAAATACCTCCCTAGGTGAAGAACAGTCCTGTCAGTTTTGTTGGGTTTTGTTTTGTTTGGTATGGAATGGACCAGTGCATGTAGACCCATCTATCTTTCCCTGACATTAGACCCCAAGACTGACTGTATGCTCCAAGTTTTGTCATTTGTATATTTTAATGGCAGGTTATGATGAGATCCTTGGGCTGATGAAGAGGGTGATGCGGTCCAACTTTGATCTCCTGATTGGGCAGGTGATAGCCACAGGTGTGACATCCTTCATACAGGTGCCATCAGACAAGGTAATACCGGTATAGGTGTCAGATTTATTCTGTACTGTTTAATTGTTACTCTAAGGCCCTAAGTTCCCTCCCCTACAATTTATATGTGTGAAGTCATGCCAGTTATAGCTGTAGTAGTGTAAGACAGTACTCTCTCTCTCACACATTGTGTCTCCAGTGCAAAGGAGGTATGTATCCTCTTCCACTGTCTTGAAATTGTTTTACAATTTTGAAGCTGACATTTGAAATATATATATTTCCTTCCGGTTTAGTTAGCATGAACATATCCCATAGGATATTTTGGCTAGCGCAAGGAGGAATCCATTTTGGAACCAGGGCCCTTATTCTGGAAACGTTTGTAGCCCTAAGAATTCTTAACTCTGGTCGTAGCCAATGTGTTAAGAATTGGCTTATGAACTTTGTAGGGCTATGAACGTTTCGAGAATAGCTAGCCAGTTTCTGTAGTTACACTACATCACATCACTGTCACACAACACAATCTAGCAGTAATTAAATTCCTTGTAAGAATGTTGCCCAAACAGTACACCTTTTTTTTGTTAACTGACTAATGGTTCTATTACATTTGCTAGTATGTTTTATTGATTATGTTCATGTAATAAAATGGTGTATAGCTTACAGTGAAATCATTCAAGGTCCTAATATTCCAGTATGTTGGTAATGAAATAGGTTCACTCAAAGACAAAGTGGACTTTAAAGAGCAAAAATTATCTAGTTGTACTTTGTTGCAGATTCTGTCCCTGGCAACAGCGACATTTTACCCAGAGGAAATCCTGCAGCAAGATCAACAGCACAGTAACAATCTTTCTGTGCGTTATATTTAAGCAGAACTTGCTGTTATCAGATGTTATATCCATGAAGGTCTGGGTTATAAATGGTCATCGATGAATCATATTGCTGAATGTGGTGTTAAACAACAGAAAAGTCAAAACCAAAAATAGTAGATGTTGAAATATTATGGTATTTGTTGTTACCCTGCCTGGTGCTTATCATTGAAATGATATCAGGGATTATTAAGCACAGAGTCAATACTCAGTGGGGTGTTCATGTTAAACTGTACTCTTTTCAGAACAACAACATTATAAAAGTGGCATTGAGTCAGTGAATCTGTAAACCAAGGAATAACACAAACCAATGCTTTGATCAAACACTGTTTTTTATGTGGTTTACAGATATGCCAATATCCAACTGATATCCAAGTCACTATGTCAGGATCGTGAATTCAAGGCCACTCCTAAGTCATTATTTAATTATTTAATAAATGAAAATAATAAATATCACTGCACCTTGCCTTGGGTTTTACTGACTCTTGAATCAATTTTACCTCTGGATCAAGGAATGACATATTACTATTCAACCATGTTGGTGAACATTACGTCTTTTTCCTAAACATGTTGTACTGGTATGTACGATGGGTCTGATACCTAAGGAAGATTTCTGAAACAAATAACTATGAATATACCAAGTGAGCAACAGAACAATTATGTCACAATATGAAGAGATACTAACCTGGTGCTGTTTTGTTTATTTGATGATCCATAATAAACAATGTAATGACCAAGCATGCTTTTTTGTAGCTTTTGGTCTTTGTTTTGTTTCAGCACCTGTTTCAAGCAGACAGACATCCAGTAACACAGTTCAGCAATGTGGAGAACCGGTTTCTGTTCAAGGTGAGCATGCAGTATGGCTTGGTGAAGGTAGTGTGGTTTTTGGAGGGTGTTGGGGGAAAGGGTTGGTTCGATGGTTAGGGGTGAGGAGGGATGCTGGAGAGGGCTTGTCTTGTGGTTGAGGGGTGGAGTGTGGAGACGGGCAGTGTGGTGGTTGGGAGTTGGGAAGAGAGGGTGGGGGATTTGTGGCTTGGAAAGGGGATAGTTTGGCTGGGATGGTGGGACGTCAGGGAGAGTGGAGTGAGGGAAGTGTGCTGGAAGAGAGGTGGTATGTTGTGGATGGTGGTACTAGAGCATGAATTGGGAGGGTAGTCTAGCACTGGTTGGGCAGAGTATGGTTTGGAGGGAGAGCATGTAGGTGGTAAAGTGGAGAGGGAAAGAGGGGTTAGTGGAAGTGGGGGTGTGAGGTAGGTGTGGGTTCGGCGGGAAGATCAAGAGTGGTTTAGGATTACACATTGCTCAGTCTGCTGTAGAAAAACCCAGTGTTTGTCAAGGATATAATACAATTATTTATATTTTATAGATCTAATATTATTTCATTTAGTATCCTACAGTGTGTAGGTATCTGTAATCTCAAGCAAGTGTATGTACTGAGTGGAGCAGGATTAAATCTACTGATGTACTGACAAGACATTTATTTCAGCTGACATGTTGTGCTGGTTCCAGGCACTGAGTTTAACTAAATATCCTATTTTATCATGTCTAGACAGAAACATCCTGATACACTTTTCCCAAACTGTGTGTTTGAGCTTTGCCAGCTTGCAAAAGCCACATGATACCTACCTGAGGAGTTTTCATTAGGAATATGCATTATTACTACCAGCATAACATTGTCTGTAAAGTCAACCCTCTGTAAAAACCTTCAGAATTGAGGATAATTTATATCTCCCATCCCTAAATTGAGCGATCCTACAGGAAGGACATCACCAGATCATAAACAATTCCAGTGTTTGCAATAAAAACATGTTGTTTCATGTTGTTGTCTTTATACAATGCTTGTTTACAAAGAACTGCAGGACACAGCACCATTTTGTGTGTTTATACAAAAGTAGTGACAGTAGAAATATTTGTTCTCTGTTTACATGCAGAAATAAGTTATATGAGGAGACTCAGTTTACTTCCAGTAATTTATATAATTCTCAGATATCCAAGTTATAATTTACTAGGCCTAGGTTCAGATGACTTTGAGAATGGTCATTTAACAGTCGCAGATATCTGATATTTCCTCGTAGCTATTACTTCCTCACAATGCTCACCCCAACAAAACAAGACATCCCCAATCTGCAGCTTCACCCTCTCGCACAAAAACAACCCCCTCAAGACAACCCTCAGCCCCCAAACAAAAGACTACACCCTGTTCACTACCCTCACTCCCAAACACAAGGCTCCCCCTTACCCACCTCACCCCCTAACTCAAGACTACACCCTCTTCACTACCCTCAGCCCCCAAACACATGACTACCCCTTGCTCACTCATGACTGACACCCAAAACACAAAATTACCCATCAACAACTTCACCCTCTAGCACAAATCAATCCCCTCAACACAATCATCATGACTACACCCTGTTCACTACCCTCACTCCTAACATGACTACCCCTTACCCACCCTCCTCACTCCCTAAAACAAGACTACCCCTTACCCACCCACCTCACCCCAAACACAAGACAAAACCCTTACCCACCCACCTCACCCCCAAACACAAGACTACCCCCTACCTACCCACCTCACCCCCAAACACAAGACTACCCCTTACCCACCCACCTCACATCCCCCCACCTCACCCCCAAACACATGACTACCCCTTACCCACCCACCTCACCCCCCCCAAAACAAGACTACCCCTTACCCACCCACCTCGCTCCCAAACACATGACTACCCCCCCCCCCCAAAACAAGACTACCGTCTCCACACAAACCCCCACCCCCAAACACGAGACTACCTCTCACCCACCTCTAACCCAAACACAATACAACCACTTCCCCACCACCTTCAGCCCCTCCCAATCAACCTGACCCACAAGCACCAGCCCACCACCTTTCCCCACCCCTCCCTATCACCCACACCACATTACTTTGTGTAAATACATAAGCCCATGAAGCAGAAATAACACATTTTCAATATGTCTGAGTACCCAAACAACTATGTAAGTATATATATATATACTTATATATATATATATATTTAAACATTTTAAACAAATAGGTATATAAAATCATTAACAGTTTACAAGTACTAAATATGGCAGCTGAGATAGTCACATTTGTCTGATGTATCAAACCTGATTTGTTTATTTCACAGTGGTAATCCTTCAGTTCCAGCTTTCCTCATGTCAACAATGCTAACACAAAGAACAAACATTCATGTCAAAGCAGGCCTTGTCTCAGTCAAAATCATTCTGATCAAATGAGATCCTGTATTGCAACCTTCCACCCCTCAATCACACATAGACTCTACCAATATTGGTAGAGTCCACTTGAGAACAAGTCCCAGACACGTCTGCTATTGAATATTTCCAATACCAATCAGTGATTGATCTTTGATGACCTATCAATATTGGTGATCAGTCAACTGAGGCATGTTAGGACCACGACCAGGCAGAACGTACGTCAGAGTGAGGCAGCCTCACTCTGGCTCACAGATCATGTTGAAGCTCTGCAAGAACTTGTTTCAGACTGGCTCTGCAGAAACCTGCTCCAAGATGATCAATATTGGTTGATTTGTTATTGATTTTGTTCAATACCAAATTCCCAGGCTTTGGCAACTTGTTTGGACAAAGTTGCTGGACAAGTTCTGTCTGCTGGTAGGAGAGGAACAGGTGCTTGTTGAGAGAGAGGTTGGGACTTGCAGAACAGGTTTATGAGTGGTGTCAGTTAGTTGTGCTGACTAAGTGTTGTGGGAAACACGTCGGGTGTATATCATAGTTATGTTTGTTACACAAGGAATGTGTCATTCCTGTTCATTGCAAGTAAAAAAAAGTGACAAAATTGCGTTTGATACTTTGGGTTATTACAACAGTCGTCATGATACTGATGATAATAAAAAATTTAATGATTAAAAATTTTAATCAAAAGGAATAGAGATGTTGATAACATACCCATAATTTCAATAATATTTAATAATAACAGCAATGACAACAATAATAATGATGATGACAGGTGTGATAGTTTTGAAAATCTAATATTTTAATGTTGTACATTCCATATATGCACACTATATTTCACTGTAATTGTTGTCCTCCCCTTTCGACATTTAAATAACCTCTTTATAGCTATCCTGTATGGGCTGACCTGTAATACACAAGCTGCACACTGAAGCTAGTGGTACAGTCCTTTGTTGTGGGATGTTTACCTGGTAACCCCTGACAACCAGGTGCACTGGCTGATTCAGGAATGCCAGATAATGAACTCACCCTTCCATGACAGTGCTGTAGGAACTTGTCCACAATGGACTAGTCCTCAATAGTTATTGCACTGCCTCAAGTAGCTGGCTTTGTGAAATATGACCCAGCTCATTCAGCTGAAGGGAACATAAAATTTAACTCGGTTGTGTTTTTGAGCCATGGCTTATTTGTTTTGGGTTAAGTAACCACCATTAAATGAAACACTGAAAACAAATAGGGTTAGTCTGAGTCAACGCTCATCATGCACCACTTGTGTGTTTATAACACTGCTTCAAATACTCCACTTACCCCTCGGTAATACAAACCAATGATAGCGATTTGAAACTATGGTAGAAAAACTTATATCCTAAGTTGGATAAATCAGACACTTAAATTTTCAATTGGCAAGGTAAGATTATGAGGATTCGCAATCTAAAATTCTCTTTATTTGGTTTACTTTTTGGTTTAAAGTGAAATTCATCGGTACCTTTTCACTGCAAACAGACAAAAATAACATGAATTAAAAAACACTGAAATGTGAGTGAGTAAGTTTGGTTTTACACCGCACTCAGCAATATTCCCGCTGTAGGGCGGTTTTCTGTAAGTAATCAAGTCTGGACCAGACAGTCTTGTGATCAACAGCATTAGTCTTTTGTTATGACAAGCTTTAGTAGCTGAAGAACAGTTCTTACCTGGATCTTTATGGGTCATGTCATGAAGGTATGGAAGCCGATTTATCCACTGTAGCTATTATAGGAAGAATGGGTTACTGATGATGAGTTCCAACCTGGACCTTCAGAGTGAGTGAGTGAGTGAGTGTGAGTGAGTGAGTGAGTGAGTGAGTGAGTGAGTGAGTGAGTGAGTGAGTGAGTGAGTGAGTGAGTGAGTATTGTGAGAAACAGACAATAGAGGGAGTGAGTGGTTGGCTTTTGAGTGGGAGTTGTGTAGGTTAGTGAGTGACTGGGTGTATGTAGATTGAAACACATCAATAAAATGGAAACCATGGAGGTGATTTCAATGACAGTTAATGGAAGTTAATGAAACTTTGTGCAGACTGAACAAAGACTGATAAAGTATTAGAAAATAATAATGAATGCATAAATACATGAATGGAAATAGTTGGGTTGATGAATAAAATGAAATCTTATATATCCAATTACATAAAAGACCTGTGAAGATCAGGGGTATAGACCTTCAACAACCCATGCTTGCCACAGAAGGTGACTATCCTTGTCATAAGAGGCATCACATGTCATTGGTTCCCAACTGCGGAGATCGATGCTCATGCTGTTGATCACTGGATTGCCCAGTCAAGACTTGATTATTTACAGACTGCCAAAATATAGCTGGCATATTTCTGAGCAAAACTGATGCTACCCGAAAGTAACCTTTAGTGTTACCAACAACAGTTGATGGATTTCATAGCAAAAGACATAAGGGTGTCCATTATCTGTCTTCAGGGAAGTTAGGTCTGTCCCCTGTGTGTATGAAGGGGTGATGCAGTAATCAGCGTGTCTGTCCAGACTTTAATCCTAGAGTTATTCTAAATTTGTTCCAACACTGTCACTAAACAAAAGTCAAAACATCAAACTGTTTTGGTGAGTGAGTTCATGTCACATGGACTTATGCCATGTAGCTACCTCACTAGGTACAGAGATTGACTGACAACTGTATGATATTTTGCTGATCTCACGTGTATGAACATATATTTCATGAGCCCCTCCATATGATATTAACAAGTCACTAGTATAGAGAAAACAAATTTAAAAAGATATTAAAACATGATTGCTAACATAACAAATCGCACCCCTCCCTAACCATCTGATCTTTGATCTGATGCACAAATTGTCATGGAAGAATGTATATTAGTTTTAGAGGTGTCATCCTGTTAATTGTTTATATATCATGTTGACTTTTATGTCAATTAATCAATCAGTCATCAAGGAAACAGAATGTGGCCAATGCAAAGAATTAAAATTTCCATCTGGAGATGTGTACAACTATTCTGCTGTGTATATCTGTGGTGAAAGCAAGTGCTAGAATTATAAGAAAAACAATTTCTGTCTGCCGATGTTTACAAATATCCTGCTGTGTAAATCTGTGGTGAAAGCAAGTGCTAGAATATGAAGAAAAACAATTTCTGTCTGCCGATGTTTACAAATATCCTGCTGTGTAAATCTGTGGTGAAAGCCAGTGCTAGAATTATAAGAAAAACAATTTCTGTCTGCCGATGTTTACAAATATCCTGCTGTGTAAATCTGTGGTGAAAGCAAGTGCTAGAATATGAAGAAAAACAATTTCTGTCTGCCGATGTTTACAAATATCCTGCTGTGTAAATCTGTGGTGAAAGCCAGTGCTAGAATTATAAGAAAAACAATTTCTGTCTGCCGATGTTTACAAATATCCTGCTGCGTATATCAGTGATGAAAGCAAGTAGTGGATCATACATTCCAGTATGTATTCACATGTTGTTACACTTGGTCCCCAGTGAGTGTAATTTCTTGCTTTACAGAGTGCCAAGGCTGATGTTGATATCGAGGTAGCTGCCAACGTCCTCTCACCACAGGCTCTTTCTGATGGAGCTCAGTTGCCATGGAAACTGGTTAGAGTTGACGTCAAGCAACTGAAGTTAGAGGTGAGAATTCAGTAGTGTGCACATGCTGGTGGTACATTTATCATGATGGAACAATAATAAGAAGTAGCAGTAAGAGTTCTGTCCCTTATCTGTATTCAGACACAGATTGTGCAGAGTTATGTCCCTTATCTGAAACTGAACACAGACTGTGTAGGGTTGTGTCCCTTATCTGTTATCAAATACAGCTTGTGCAGAGTTATGTCCCTTATCTGAAATTGAACATAGACTGTGCAGTGTTGTGTCCCTTATCTGTAGGGAAGCACAGACTGTAATCAACAGGTGACAGAGGAATGGCTTTATTTGCTGCAGGTTGATCACCACTTTGACTACAACCTGGATGGCCACACCCGGAAGTACACTCTGCACTGTATCAGCAACAACAGCTCCAGCTACACCGTCTACCTTGTCCGCAACACAGATGGCTTCAAAATACCATATGGCACTGTCAATGGTTTGTATTTGCCAGTGTTAAGTGTAGGATAAAGCATAACGCAGAGGTTATGGTTTGAAAAGTAAGACTTGAGACCGGAGGGTGGGGAGCAAGTAAGATTGAGAGCTCATAGAGGTCTTACTTCTCTCCACCCGATGGTCAAGGGCTTACTTTCCCAACCATATCTAAGGAGGAGTGCTTTACTATACATATAAACCATGAGTGATGGATATTTAGATGATTGAGTGAGTGAGTGTAGTTTTATGCTGCACTCAGCAATATTCCAGCTATATTGCGGCAGTCAACAACATGAACATCGATCTGTGCAGTGGGAAACTGATGACATGTGTCAACCAAGTCAGCGAGCCTGACCACCCGATCCCGTTAGTCTCCTCTTACGACAAGCAGAGTTACCTTTTGTAGCAAGCATGGGTTGCTGAAGGCCTATTCTACCTCGAGACCTTAGGTGAGTGAGTGAGTGAGTTTAGTTTTACGCCGCACTCAGCAATATTACAGCTATATGGCGGCGGTCTGTAAATAATCGAGTCTGGACCAGACAATCCAGTGATCAACAACATGAGCATCGATCTGCGCAATTGGGAACCGATGACATGTGTCAACCAAGTCAGTGAGCCTGACCACCCGATCCCGTTAGTCGCCTCTTACGACAAGCTGAGTCGCCTTTTATGGCAAGCATGGGTTGCTGAAGGCCTATTCTACCCCGGGACCTTCACGGGTCACCTCGAGACCTTAACGGGTCAATTAGATGATCATGTAGACTAGCTACTAGTCTCTGAAATGAACATATTTTACTGAAAAAACGTTCATAGTAAGAAAGAAATAATATAATGAAATGAAGCCCAGAGACTTTCTTCATTTTCAGAAGCTAAGGAAATCTAGACTTGCCACATTTTCTAGACTTGCATGGGCTTTTTTGGATGTATACACTTCAGGGTCTGTACGACAGACTAATGGTCATACAATGAAGCTACATAACAGTAACTGAAGCGCTAGTAAAATCAGTTTCGTGACAGAAGACCTAACTATAAATAGATAATTTAACCCCTGCGTTGTTGTCGTCCCTGTGGCCATGAGGTAGAGTTTCCACTTTGTAATCTACAAAGGGTGGATCCAGTCCTGCTAGGGAAACATTTGGACATTGAAACTGCACTCTGAATATTTTTCAGTTGATTTCAAACACTCACATGTCATCTGAACTTAAATCTTGATGTTAATGTAGAGTGAGGAAACAGAGCTGGATAGAGGTATTACGTACTAAAAGTGAACCCAGCATTTAGGTCTTATTTGCAAAAAGTAAAACCGGGACATAGGTCTTACATATAGAAAGTGAAACCTTGTAACAAACAAAAACCTCAGATGCAGTTATTCTGTGAAAAGAAGCAATGTCTAATGTTTAGTGGCAATCACCCTGTTAATTTGTGCTCAAAATCAATAATATATGATGTATGAATCACAGGTTTTCATGTTTGTAGCCATGTAGAGACATAAGATCTTAGTGAAGGTCATTTAGGACCAGATTTCTTAATTTAGTGGTATATGAACTATTTAGGTGTATTTCTGGTCATTATAGATATTTTACTTGCCTTTGTTATAGCTTATGAATAATTTGGAGCAGGTCTTAAAATGATTTCCTTTAGAAATATCCCCAGCTGTAGCTGCTATCAGCATACTGCCCTCGGAATTGTTGACCTTATTGTTGGCTCAGTTATGATGGGGAAGAATTTCTGCAGTTTAGGCCACACCAATTTTATTTCTTGTTTTACGGATCTACTGCCATATTTTTTCAAGAATAAGAAAGAAAAAAATTATTTTCCCTGCTAAAAAATTGAAATCATAATGTTTCTATTGGCTAAAATGTAAACTCACAAGAAATACTTGTTGGGTTGTTTTTTTACCCGTATTCCCTTCATAAATTGCCAAACATAAAATACTTGGAGTATTAGAAGAATTATTGCTTTGATTGGAAGTTTTATTTTTATTTATTTTTTTTACGCCTGCCTTTACGTTTTCAGAAGACAAAAATCTGTAAAACAAGAAATAAAATTGGTCTGGCCTTAATAAAAAAAACAAACAGTAATCATTTTGATGAGACACTTGACAATGGGCAGATGATCTAACAATTTTTGCTGTTCCAAATTTAAGTATAATGTTTTTCAGCCGACTCATAAAACTCTGAAAATTGGTATCCTTTTCTCCTAACTTGAACAAACAAAACTGACAGTGGTTTGATTGATAAATGAGGAAATAGACAATGCCATAACAAACAGTAATTATTAGATGAATCACTGTCAGTATTCTACTTTCAATTTGACATTTATTTGGATGCTTCCATCGTGAATGCATATTATAGATCTTCGACTACTTTTGATCTGACCTTGTCCCAGCCTACACTGAAGTAAATATGTGACACAGCCCTCCATTGTTCTTGATCTGTTGAATTTCAGCTGTGTCTCTCATTGCCCTGTTGAGGATGGGTCTCGTCTCTCCCATCAAAGAGAGGTTTTACTCGGAGTTTCTCCAGCTGCCTCTATTTGAAGACATGGCACCATGGAATATTGGTAAGACCAAGACACAGATGGCTGGTGCCACGATCTATTCAATCAGGAAGGAAACCTTCCAGCATTTTGTTTGTAGTCAAGAAGAGATGAAATCAGATTGTTCCATGTATATAGTGATCTGCACAAGTATGTGTTTGCCTCTGCTTGTCTCAACTTTTTAAGCACCATAAGAAATGGCCAACATCTTCTTCTAACCCTCAATATCAAGGTCTTCTGAAAGAGGTAGTTGGCATTTTATTTGCCCAACAGATTGCCCATGAAGGAAAAAGGTACCTGCCAAATATGGGTTCTTGATGAATAAGTTCCTGTTCTGTCCAAAATCAGCGAGGTGAAAGGAATTGTTGCTTTATAATACTCAAGCTTTTTCATTCTTGTTACAGACCATTCATAATTCATTGATCAGGAGGTTGGGATTGGATGAATTTTTTTTGTCACCCATTTTATTCTGGGGAGGTAGTGGGGTCAGCAGTTTTGTACATATAAATATAAAAAAATATGCTGAAACATGAAGGCAAGGGATGAGGTGGTGGGGTCATTGATTCTGTTTGTGACATGCAGTGGGGGGTCACTTACTTCGTACATAAATTTTACATTCACATTGAACACCAGCCATAAATTATGAATGGTCCCTTAGCTAATTCTTGTACGCACAACTGGCTAAAAGACTCACCGATGTGTCATAAATACATTTGATTTTGGCATTTGCTTTGTAAGAGTGAGTGAGTTTAGTTTTACGCCGCACTCAGCAATATTCCAGCTATATGGCGGCGGTCTGTAAATAATCGAGTCTGGACCAGACAATCCAGTGATCAGCAACATGAGCATCGATCTGCGCAATTGGGAACCGATGACATGTGCCAACCAAGTCAGCGAGCCTGACCACCCGATCCCGTTAGTCGCCTCTTACGACAAGCTGAGTCGCCTTTTATGGCAAGCATGGGTTGCTGAAGGCCTATTCTACCCCAGGACCTTCACGGGGTGCTTTGTAAGAAAACTTATTGTCTCAATTAGTTGAAGTTCTGAAGTATTTTTCAACTTACTTCATGTTTGACTGTATTGCAGTGTTCAGGGCAGGGAGGCTGGAATACATTGACTATGACAGCCGGGATCTCACCTTCAACAAGATGTCCTCAACAGCATACCAGGTGAGAGGTCAACACCTGGTGCAGGCAATACTTGACCTGTCAAAGTTACTACCTTTAGGAGGCATTCCCAGGCTGTGGACCTTAGTTGGACTTCAAACAAGTTTACATTTGTATACATGTGAGACAAACAAATAGAGTTTGCAAGCTGATTGTTTCACTCGCTCTTCATTTCTGTTTGAGATAATATAATAAATGAGGTATTTACATATTTTATAATGTATTATTAATTTATTATCATGATGGTACATCGGGTATTTACATGTCTTGGCATGATTTATGTTTTAAAATGATCATAGTGGAGACATCACAAAATATTGTGTTTACTAGGGGGTGGAGGGCGTTACCATGAGAAGCCCATTCTTCATTGACGTCCCCAACATGTCTCGATGAACTTTCAGGTGATGGCAATGTTGATGAACTTCAAGAGGACAGTGGACGACTTTGGACATTGCAAGTCAGATGCAAAGTAAAGAAAGTTTTGACCAATGATAAAACTTATCTTTAGTCACTGTGGCATGATTTTATGACACCTCAGTCAGCAAATATCTCAAATAAATAATATGGAGCAGTTATGGGTTCACTGGGATTTTACAACACTTCATTCATTTAGGCAAAACTTGTGTTTCCTTGTGCCTCATCAGGTACATGTGATTTGTTTCTCTCATCTACTCCCCCCAAACCATGTTTCAGGACTCCCTATGGCTTTAACCTAGTTTCCAGGTGTGTTGGAAGTGATTTCCAAGGACCTTGCACTGTGAGTAGCTTTTACCCTACATAGAAATGCATGTGTAATTGACTTTGAGAATCTTCATCTGCGTAAAAAGAGTGAAGGGATAGTCCTGATTGTAAACAAAACCATGGACCAGCTTGAACTGTATCTAAATGAAAATTTGTTTCCAGTTTTTTGAAGTTATGGATATTTGGATCAGTGACAGTCAGCCTATTCCAGCTGTCTGAAACTAAACAAACCTTGGCATGGTAAACCTGTGCCTCTGGTAGGATCATTCGTCCAAGCTATGGAAAAATGATCTGTTATCTCGGAACTTGAAAGGTGGTGGTCAGCTGAGGAATATGTATAGCAAGAATTATTTCAACCCTGCTTGTTGTCAGGACACCAAGTACCCAGTACCATGTGGTGACCATACCTGTAGGGCAACTTTCATAGACTGTCTGCTGGCTCTCCAAGACCTGGAGCAGGGACGCAGCACAGGTGAGTGGTTGAGTGAGTATAGGGTAACTTTCATAGACTGTCTGCTGGCTCTCCAAGACCTGGAGCAGGGACGCAGCACAGGTGAGTGGTTGAGTGAGTATAGGGTAACTTTCATAGACTGTCTGCTGGCTCTCCAAGACTAGGAGCTGTGGCGCAGCACAGGTGAGTGGTGGAGTAAGTGTAGGGCATCAATCATAGACCGTCTGCCGGAGAGGAAGGGTACAACACAAGAGGATGAGTGGGTGTAAAAGTAGTATTTCAACTCTGTTATGAGTACAGGAATAAGAATTTGATGTTGAATATCACCAGCATAGCTACACTATACAGAGAAATCAGATGACATGTTTTTAGTTGACAATACAAAACCATGTAAGGTGGTTGTCATTCATGGTATTGGAACTTTTCATAACGTGAATTGTTTTTCATTTTTTAGGTCTCAAACAGGAAACTGTGAAAAGACTCAAAAAACAGGACACCGCATCAATGCATTGGGCAAGTTCACATCATTAATGTTTCATCACCATTCCCACGTCTAATGAAGTTTATGATTGTATTCAGTTGCAAGCAACAAAATGTTTGACATGATTTGATAAATACTATATTATTTCACTTACCATCTGCTCACATTTTGTGATACTCAGAAATGAAAAACCCATATCTTTTGTTGCAGAGGTTTAATGAGAATGGTCCATACACATAGAAAGAACAATCATCCGGACACATCCAACCCATGACAAGACACACAAACAACAGCTATTAGGAGGTTTAGGGAGTATTTCTGCAGTATCATGGCTGATATGAGCAGTTATAGGATTCAAACATTGCATGTGGGGTGCAGTGAAAAGGCTACTTATTTTGCTCAGAAGTTAAATTTTGGGAAAGTTCTGTTTTCAACCCCTAAACTCACTTTAGGCAATGGCTGTCTCTCACTGTGGCAATTGATGGTAAGTTGAATATGGGCATTGGAGAGACCATTCTGAAAAAAGCACCTGAATTTGGTTTTTAGACACTTTTGCTGATGGAAATCAGTATTGAATAGAATGCTCAAGTTTATGTTATTATCTAACATGGTGTACATATAGCTTTATTTATTATGACAGATAAACTGATAAACTGATGTATGAATATAGTGTGTTATTACTGGGTGGATATTAACTTGTGCATAATAGCAGCGTTCAAAATACCTGCCTGCCCAACTGCCAAGGACAAGTCATTTTCCAGACGGACTGCCAGATTCTCAAATTCACCTACCCAACAGTCGGGTTAAAATTTAGACATGGATATGAAGGCTGCCAAGTTTTACAGCTAACCAGGCCTGCCGCCTGGCTAAAAAGTTTGGGAGTTTCAAACTCTGATATTGATAATAGTTGACCTTGTAGAGACTGATCTTTTTTGACCAAGTGGGTCAGTGTCATGTTATCCTTAGCGACGTCGAATCTCATGGTGGTGTTTGTTTCTCTTAGTTTGTTGTTCTGTACTGCAGTGGATCACGTGGTCTGACTGAGAGAGGTGGCAGTTTGAGGTGAGTAAAGATTTGGGTTACAAGTAATCTTCAGCCACGTATGACTGTCATAAGAGTAGACAAACAGGATCGGGACTCGCTAACTTGGTTGATTCCAGTCTTAGTAGCCAAAGGTAGATCTATGCACTGGAGTGTTTGATGCAGAAGATATATGACCTGATACTCCATCTTGACATGATTTGCTTCTTGTGGGAAAACGACTGAAAACATTTAAACAATGAGTCCGCAGAAGATGGAATTCTCATGTGTGAGTCACCTTCACAGGATTCGGAACACAATGTTGAAAGGATCATATGAATCATGGAGTAGGATAGAGTGAGTGAGGTTTAATACCACCCTGAATAGCATTTCAGGGTACACATGTAATATACAACATCGATGAAACTCAATGGAAAAACTGTCCTCAATGTGCAGCTGTAGATGTATGAGTCATTAAACAACAATCATTCTGTATGGATGGACAAATCTTTATGATACTACACATCCATCTCATTGAAGCTGATAAGGCAAGATTATTCTCCTGACGATTATGCTTTATTAATGTTTCATAAATGTACTTGTATCATACCAAAAGGGTATTACAAATACACGTCATCATCATGATGATTTCAGTAATAACAACACTTAGGACTAAGATACAAATATCACTAGCAAGTGAACATCTGAAATCAAAATACCAAGCTGGTCACATGAACAGTTTGTATTTGTTTCCTCAAAGTACTTTGTACAAAAGTATTTGTAAGAATTCCTGATGTCAAACAAGGTTAACACATTTAGAAAAATTTCATGGCATACATCATAGTTACAGATTATTTACTAGGCTACCAAGTAAATGCAATATCACAATACTTCAGGCATCAGATCATCACATAGCCAGTTGTGTTCAATATGAAATGCCGCCATATGGCTGGAATACTGCTGAGTGTGGCGTAAAACTAAACTCACTCACTCACTCACTCAATATGAAATGGATCCACAACGCAAATAGTCACACTGTAAAATGAGAAAACACACACAAAAAAGGTTCCCGGGATTATATACAATAAAGGATCACCCCAGTCAAAAAGTAGTTTAAAATTGTTTGTAAATATTGGCTAAGGTCTATAAATGAAATATTTTGTTGTTGCAATTTGTGGCTTTTACAAAATACAAACAATTCATTCCAACAATGATACAAATTGACAATGGATGCAAATAGTCAAAGGTACTGCTGAAGCCAATTCATTTATGGCCATGCAAAATAACATGCATGTTACATTTGACAGTCCATTTAATCTTTCCCTTCCCACTTGATACATTTGTTGTTCAATGAGAATGAGAGAAAGTCAGTTACTAAATAGATAGACCAATAGAGTGTATCTAAACACCTCCAGCAAGCAAGCACAACGTCTGGGTTGTATGCAGAAAGACACGCTTAGCAACATAATACTTCCCAGGATGAAAGTAAAGCACATTCATCAGTAAATATTTTACAATTAATTTCGTTAGGTAACTGAGAAAAAAACTCGAATTCATTTTAGAAATGGCATACCTACTGAAAAGAACATGTTGCACCATCCACAGGGTTTTGTATTGTTCAAAACTGGCATCATGGTAAAACTGTCACTGAGGTGGGTTAGCAATACATAAAAGGAAAGGGGTGTACAGTCCAATATGCTGAGGCCCAGTCAGTGACAGCATACACCTTCATACTAGATTCTTGGCATTGCAAGCCGCGGAGTCACTATCACAACCATATATACAGAGGGCCACAATATTTCTTAAGTTGACATATCAAATACTGACAGAATCAATTTGTTAGTGGTAATATTTTACATCACAAAAATACAGATATGACCACCAAGGTACTTAAAACTGGGCAAAATTGGCAGTAATTTGGTTATATTGGGGCTAAACACAACCAGGTCATGCCAGGTTAGAAAAATCCCTGTATAAGTCTTTTCATCTCCAGGCACAGTAATATCAGGTGAATAATGAACTCTCTATGTGATTTTAAAATTGTCCAGTTGTTCCCTGTTCAGGGATGTAGTTGAGTACTTCATGAGGTAGTTGTCGTGTGTCTAGAACTCCGGGCTGCTCTCTCGCTTGCTGGTGGGAGTCAGGATGTACTGGTCATAAGGCAGCAGCTTCTGTTCCATCACACAATCTGGGGCAAATGATGGATTTCTCTCTTATATTTAAAGGTTTCACTTTCAAAGTTATAAAACACATGGATATGGTGCCCACAAGCCTACATCCTCGACATCTCCAGGGCATGACGTTCCGAGAAGTCTCCACTATACCCTGGACGCATCTACGGCGCTGCCCGATAAATTTATTACCTCCCTTTACTGGCTCCGCCTTCTCACAGTAGCCAATCAGCTAGTCCGCCGTTATAACCGAGCTTGCACGTGTCAACAAAGGTAGCGGTTTGCTCGCAGTGCGACTCAGATTTTAGGGAAATCATACAAACAAATTGACAGGTTTAAAACTTTAAAACAACATATGCAAGAACGCCTTCTACCTCTTCCAGAGAACCTCTGCATGGTTTCTATTGCCAAGTATAATCGGTTAGATAATTCAAAAAACGAAAGTGAGTTGCGATTGGTTCGCTCAACTTCCCAGGGTAGACACCTGATTGGATCAAAATACAATAAAAGGAGGTAATAAATTTATGTGGCAGAGCCGTAGATGCGTCCAGGGTATAGTGGAGACTTGGAGTGGAGACTATACCCTGGAGATGTCGAGGATGACAAGCCTAGAGTGAGTGAGTTATTATTTAGCATCAGATCGACAATATTTCAGCCATATCACGACGAGAACAATCTAATTTATATCAATATCAAAATAAATAAAGTTAAAACAAAAAAAACCACAAACCTAGAGCCATCTTAGTGGTGAACCAGGAATCCAATTCACTATCATACAGCTCTACACAGGAATTGTCGAGCCTTGTACAACTGAGCCACCAATGGTAAAAGCATCAAAAGACTTTGGATATTAAATAAGTTAAAGCTTGAAAAACATTATATATATATATTAATGTGTCATATTGTAGTGTAGGTCATTTAAATCTAGCAGGTCAATGCCTTTTTCCTCGTTCTGACTTCAATGATATATACTGAGAGATCATTTAAAAGCACAAGTGTTCCTTTCATGTGATCCCTTATTTCTTTTGCTCAGTATATTTTCTGCATTAATGACTTTAGTGCCAAATAGAGTTATCCTTCCTTCAGTGTGCCTGCCATGTTTCCCAGTCTAAGTAAACTTATCATCAGTACTTTTCGTTACACTCCACTACTGAGTCTAACAAAACCTTATGGGAGGTCGCGTCAGGTACCCTTTGAGGTTGACCATTCAGAACACAGCTTACCAAATCACGAAAGTGGAGATTTGCACATACCTTTTGAACTTTTTATCTCGAAATGGTTCATACCCGAACGATTCCGAATGCTATTTGGCGTACGCTAAGTGAGTGAGTGAGTACGGCTTTATGCCACTTTTAGCAATGTTCAAGCAATATCATGGCCGGGGACAAAAGAATTCACATATTGTACCCTTGTGGGGAATTGAACCCTGGCCTTCAGCATGACAAGCATATCCTACCCTTCGTGTCTCTGCTTGTCATTTTTCTTTTGCAGTTTGAACACAAAATCTGGTTTGAAAACAGAAAGATGGCAACCTGGACCATTCTTTAAATCCAGAATTGAGAAAAAAACTTGATTGTTTTGTGCATGTCAAAATCATCTCACCGAGTATCCACACAGGCTTGATGCTCTTCCTTCCAGTATAGGGCTCAGGACCAATGTACACACTGCACCTGGACACAGAATTAGTCACCTGCAACAGGAAACACTGAAATATTGAGGACATTGTGCTCCATGGGCACCTCAGAACTTCAACAGATCTCAGACAGAGCAGTCCCCCTACAAAGGGTGAGGAGGTCAGAGCACCTAGGGGGCACATATTTACCATAGCAAGTCACCTACATACTTGTCCCCCACACAGGGTGAGGAGGTTAACAAGAGAGCCTTTAGGGGGCATATGTTTACTGTAGACAGTCACCTACATACCTGTCCCCCACACAGAGAGAGAGGAGGTTGACAAGAGAGCCTTTAGGGGGCACATGTTTACTGTAGACAGTCACCTACATACCTGTCCCCCACACAGGGTGAGGAGGTTGACCAGAGAACCCCTAGGGGGCACACATTTACTGCTGACAAATATCTGTCCACAGCTACTGAATAAAGCTTGTCTGTATTCGTCTCCCTGGGACTGACGTTCCTGCCTGGCCACCTGGATTGAGTGAAGGTTGAAAAATGAAAGAGTAGGAGATTCAGTCAGTGGGCAAACTGGGTTTACATCATTAAGAAAAGGAAGCACTCATCATCCCAATACAAAGGAAGCTGACTAACCCGGCACTCACTGGGATTGAAGAAATAATCTGGTTTAGACAATGTGCTGGATTGTAGAGCTAATGATAGATGTACAAGCCATGGATGGGACTGAGATTTTATGCCAGTGTAGAGAACTTCACAGATTGGATAGATGCCGGTTTTGACAGCTTCTTCCATTGTACTTCCACATTGCATGGTGCTAAGAGTAATCATTAAAACTTGCAGTGTATATGATTCAGAAACACAAGGGGAGCTATCTTGCACTCCTGCAGCTACAAACCTTGGCCTGAGGGAACTTGGAGCAGCATTCATACGGTTCCTCATCCAGCCAGTGACCCGCCTCCACCGACTTGAATACCTGCAACAAACTACACACTGTAGACTCTGGCAGACTGCTGCCCTAGCTACATGTGGCTGACTATTTTAATCTCACAAATCCAGGTGTTTATAGCAGTGAGTGAGTTCAGCCTAATATTCCAGCAACATCATGGTGGGGACACCAGAAAATAGGCTTCACACACTGTACCCATGTCCGGAAATAAAGCCAATGATTAAGCCACTGGGCTACCACTCTGTCCCAGGTGTGTTTCGGAGGAAATGTCATGTAGCTCACCTGCCTGCTATTGTTGCATTTGTTGATTTCTGCCATTATTCCAGTCTCGAGTAAGTGGATAAGTTTGGTATAATGCCAGTTTAAACAGTATTTCAGTTTTTAGTGACAACTTTATTATGTTATGATGTGGCCTTTCAGGTTAGATTCTTATACTCTCATACTGATCGTATGAGCCAACCCTCAAAATGACAATTAAACAGACACATGCATAGAATGATGCTGATAAACCAGGAATTATATCAGGTGAATCTAGATTCGAACCCATTATCTCAAGTCTGGCAAGCCTTTGAGATGCACAGCCACTGTAGTAATTTAGACTTCTTATTCTTGTGATTTATGTCTAGACTGCCTGCAGTGTACACGTGATAAAGGTCCAGGGATGGGAAGTTTATTACACCTGATCTACCCACCCATTCTTTGTGGAGAAGCCAGCAGCCCCGAGCAATGGCTGCTAGAAGGTTGAGAGTGCGCCTAGCTTCCCCGTACACGACATGGGTGGTTGTCTCACAGACATCGTCCTGCATGAGGAAACCCCCGAGGTTCTTTATAACAGAGATGATTGTCTCCTGTTCACTGAAACAGACATAGTGTAGCAGTGTTTCAGAACGTGAAGTCTGACGTTCAAAGTTGGCTCCTGTAGCATTTGAACCAGGGACCCTAGTTATCACAGTCATAACTTTAAAAGCCCCTAGAGTTCATGCTATGTTTAATTTCAAAACTTCCTTTCAATGTTTGATCCTAACATTGGTTCTTGAAAAACCCTCAAAAACCTCACTCATCAATATCCTGTCATTTTCTAAAAGTAAAGCATGGGCTATACAAACCAGTGATTGATGAACAATGAATAATTAACGACTTTTATGCTGTCAGGTCCAGAACATAACCACTTCACAGCGTTTTCACTAATTTCAGTGTTATAGTAGTTTCATGAGGGCAATACCATAATGTCAAAACATCGATATTCATCTAGTACAAGGCAACAACATCTGAAGCTTACTTATCACCCAAACCAAGTCTTTGAAGGGCATTTAGAACTGGAATACATAAGAATGAAGATTTTATGGATATCAACTTCTTTATATGAGAACACAATGTTTCGGAGTTAATGCTTACTCCTTCATCAGGTGAATGTTCTCATATAAAGAAGTTGATATCCATAAAATCTTCATTCTTATCACCCAAACCATCCATACATGCATACTCTCTGCTGCCACCATGTACATAGCTATACACCTAGGCATACTGAAACATATTCACAAGACGACGCGCACGCACGCACGCACGCACGCACGCACGCACGCACGCACGCACGCACGCACGCACGCACGCACGCACGCACGCTCTGATCAAGTTCCACAACTACTGCATGTAAACACTAATAAGTTTTATTCAAAAATGAAACCCGATCATCATGTTTATTATCTCAACTACATAGCAAGGGTACTCGCAAGTTAACGTGAATTGTCAAAAGTCCATTAACATTTAATTTCAAATGTGCATAAAAATATACCATAGCTGACTCCTTAAAACATGTAACAGGGCAAATAGAAGAAATGGTGACCTTGTAACTGTCGAAGATGAAATCAACTTCATGCAGTAACAGAAGACGGATAGAAACAACATGCAACGAAGTAGATGATCTCACTAAGCCACACTTTTGAAAAGTCTATATTTTGAGGTTAAATACAAAACACTGTAAGCAGTTACGTTCCCAGTGGTGTCATTTTGTTTACTCTTGGCTCACGTTGACATAATGCTCCATCAAAACAATTCTCTTCCTGAACATATTTGCCTACTTGTCCTTGATCCATTCTTCAACTCAGCAAATTTTACAAAACGTTGTAAATCACGACATCAGACTGTCATGGCAGATGATTAATGTCACCCATAATTCAGTTACTGATAGTGCAGTCACCGTGGAAATGTTTAGCATATGCATTTAGATAAGTGATTAGGCCATTCTATGAGAGCTAGGTGTAGATGTACTCACTGTGTGTGTAAACTGGTCATGACTATGGAAGGACGATTTCGACCAAACAGGGAGGATGTAGGCAGGCAGGTTGATTTGTCATTAGCAAAGGAATTTGCTCTCCTGAGTTTTATCTGTGTGGGCTTTGGTCTGTCGCATACACCTGACGTATCATTCATACTTGTCTCTGTAGCTTCATCGTCTCCATTTTCACTGGAAGACTGACACAGTGAAGAACGACCTCGTCTTGGTTTTCTTTCATATTTTGGTTTCTGTGTTCTGCGTTTGTCATTTTCATAAATACTGCTGAGCACTGAGTTGGCGTTTCCCTTGCCAAGCCGTGGTTTACACACAGAGAACTCATCTATGCTAGGTCGAGGAGCAGCTAATCCTGTCATGACTGCCGTGCTATCAAATATGGCGGACATAGATGCTCCCAACATCCTTGATTTGTCAGACTCACCGAGTGTGGATAAGGTGTGGTCAGTTCTTGAGGTGTCTGAGTTACACATATCACTTGTAGCAGCACTAGACACACGTCCCCTCACTGACCTTCGCCTCTGAACCTCTGTCCCTGCCTTATATGTATCCCCATTACATCGTGTTTTCTTTTTTGTCTGTCTGTCAGTATCTGTTGTGTCACTTTGCTCTTCCACTTTCCGCTTCCGTCCCCTGTGTGATGGTCCTGACCCAGGTGCCTCCATTGTTCTCCTCCTGCCTCTCTTCACAGGGCCTGATCCTGGCTCTTCCAGTGATATCCCTTTTTCCCCCTTCACTGGGCCTGACCCTGGCTCTTCCAGTGACCTCCCCCTATCCACCTTGACATGTCCTGACCCAGCCTCCTCCACTGACACCCTCCCCTGGGATCCTTCAGTCAGTTGTTTCTTCCGACCCTGGACCCCACAATTCAGGGCAGGGGAGACTAGACTTGGCCTCTCTACAGTGGAGCAGTGTGTTGGTTCCATCAGAAATGAAGATGGTCTGACTGGTTCTGTAAGTAATTTCTTCTTCCTCTGACCCTTCAGGCTAGCATCCCTGGGGACATTAGATGCTGGAGCAGCAGGGAGTGGATCTTCCTCTTCCACCCCTTGACATTCTCCTGCTGGGAAGGAAAGTCAGTATGTGTTAATGTGTGTCCTGTCAAACGTGCTACAAAAGTCATATAAACATCTCTGCAACACCATATAACTATACAAATCAGGCATTGTCATCACTGGTAACACATATGATTCATTATCAAGCAAACTGAAAACTTGAACAAAATCTGGTCGAGAAATAGTTTGACTGAGAGCATGATCCAATCAACCATGTCAAAGTGACCAGAAGCATTGGTACTGATCCATGCCTGTTGGGAATGATGACCTGCAATCAACCATTTATGTCACAGTGACCAAAAGCATTAGCACTGATCCATGCTCGTAGGGTATAATGACCTGTAATCAATCACATCACAGTGACCAAAAGCATTGGCACTGATCCATGCTAGTAGGGCACAAAGACCTGTAATCAACCACGTCACAGTGACCAAAAGCATTGGCACTGATCCATGCCAGTATGGTACAGAAAAGAACCAGGAAACAGACATGACGGGCATTAAAGACAAGTATGGGTTATGGATACATATTTCATGTCATCCCCACATGGTTTTCAAGTAGCTGTTGAGGTGACTAATGAAAGTACCACAGAGCTGTGTGGAAAGACTCACTGAAGAGTTTTCTGATGAGCGGCTCTGTGTCATCAGTTGGTCTAGCCAAAGGAGAGAAGGTCGTTCCTGCAACACAAAAAAATTCATACAAATTCGCTCTAAAACATATTTATATTCTACCCCCAAAATAACAAAGGAAGATGGATTCAATAGTCTAACTATCTATGACATGGAAGTAAAGATGATATGAAGTCTATATTTCTATATTTCTATATTTCTATCTATATTTCTAACCCATGGACCAAGAAGTGCTGAACAATTTTAGAGACAGCTGCAGTTGATTGTGTAGCAAAGAATGTTGGGTAATGTTGTCGTCTCCAATGAACTTGCATGACAGTTTTATTTTGATCCTGATCTTCAGCTCATAAAATCAGTTTGATATCTGACAGTTTGTTTGTCTGTGTCCTGTTAAATGCTGCACACATCTATTTTTTACATTTTGTTGAATTACAAAAAAGAGTATAGCGTTTTCTTACAAAAAGAAACAACCCACTTATCATTAGAATGAGCGCAGAAGTATAAAAAATTCATAACCAAATATAATTAAAACGTTGCTTACAACAACTACACATGCATGCAGTTTTTACCATTTAGTTTGGCCAGTTTCAACTGCTTGAGTTTTTCCCTCATGCTGGGGGGAGTGTCTGGGATGGTGAGAGACACGGGTGTGGTCCACCTACTGTCACTGGCCTGGTAGCTAGGAGACTGAAAATCATACAACACATGAACAAACAATCAAGTCAGGACCCAACAGTGTGAAACTGCTACACAATTATCTCGTTTCAAAGTAAACTGAATAAATTACTTTTTTAATATAAGGCCAAACAGTCTTAAACCATGCTTATTTTTACCAACATTATATATATGCAGTCTGTTCAACTGACATAACGCTAACATAAACATATGAAAAATACACAAAACTGACACTGATAAACGTGACATCTATTGCTTATAGTGAGGTGAGGTGAGGTGAGGCGAGGCGAGGCGAGGCGAGGCGAGGCGAGGCGAGGCGAGGCGAGGCGAGGTTTGATGTTGCACTTAAGATTATTTCATTCATATGATGACATGCACGCTTGTGCCTAGACTTAAGTTGGTTTTATAGTGCTAGCTCACTGAGATACCGTGCTGCAGTTAAGCATGAATACTCCACTCAGACACACTCAGATACTGACTCCCAGCCAATCAGTCCTTGCCGTACCCACTAATGTAGAGCACCAGGCAGGGATCAACAAGTACCGTAAATTTTCACGTCTTTTGGTATGATGCAACCAGGGATGGCACCAACGATCTTCCACTCTCCAGGCAGACACTCTAACCACTACACCATGGAGGTAGTCTGCTCTTAATGACTTCATAAGATTAGGTTACATGACTAAGTGTCTTGAACGTAACATTGTAAACCAAAAGTCACTGTGCTCTGTAATCTGATTGGTTGAAAAACATGATCAAACGGTATTGGATTCCCGGAAACTGCAAGACTATTCCCAACCTATGTCTGTAGATAAGGATGTCTCTGGTACTGCTCACCACAGATCGAGGTTGTGTTTCCTGTACAAGAATGGCCGGAGGCGTGAACTCAGGCGTTTCCTCCATGATCTGAAATCGCTGCATTGTGGCCACCCGCTTCCGCCTCTTCTGACAGCGCTCGGCACTGCTGACAACATCCTCATTGAAGTCAGACGGCTGCATAGACTTCATTTTCTGAATTGGAAACCATCTCATAATATATGGCATGTGTGAAAATATGGTTCATTCCTCCTCATATCACAAGGTGTGTTTGTCACTGTTTGTGTGTTTGTTTATTGTTTAAAAGAACTCTCTGCACTTTTCTAGTTACATGATGGCAGTCTCTCAACAATCAAGCCTAAACTAGACAACAGAGTCTGGGTCTACTGTAACGTAACCATGGCAACAGTATTGTACTTTACCTACCTTCCAGTGGCCTTTTGGGAATTCCAAGTCTAATTAACGAGTATCTTATCCAGATCTAAAGACTTTTTTTATGAGCAGACGGAAGTGTGACCATAATGCATTGTATCTATTCAAAAATAGGCAGCATGAAGTAATGAGTTGCTTGTCAGTTCATGGTGACTTGACAGTATGAAACACTGCTATTTAGACCCTGTAGAAACAGAGGAAGATGTACTGGCCCTATGCACTCAACCTTTATCAACAATGTTTGAGTGTACCGTAAAACAACATTCACTGACCTTGAAGCGAGGAAACTGGACTGGGGTGGAGGAGCTCTCAGGCACAATGGCCGGAAACAGCTTCTCAGATACATGTTCATCCTTCTTCCTGCAACTGGAGTGAGTGAGTGAGTTTAAGTTTTACGCCACACCTAGCAACATTCCAGCTATATGGCGGCGGTCTGTGAATAATCAAGGCTGGACCAGTGATCAACAGCGTGAGTATCGATCTGTACAATTGGGAACCACTGACATGAGTCAACCAAGTCAGCAAGTCTGACCCCCCCGATCCCGTTAATCGCCTGTTATGACATGCACGGTCACCTTTCATGGGTTGCTGAAGATCTATTCTACTCCAGACTTTCACTTTCACAAGTATCCTGCAACTGGGACAGCAACACACACAACATGAACATGCACTTCATGAATACAAAAGCATGATAAATTATGCATCACAATTAATTATGGAATTTACAGTGTTTCAAACTGTTCCTTCATGAAAAGGTACACATAGACTCACACACATGGCACATCACATAGACTGTTCTAGCAACAACTGGCTGACAACAAATTCATTGACATTAATGTCTGGGCCTCCCATGTGTCCGTAACTCCCATACTTTGATATAGGCTTATGGTAGATTCCTTTGTGGAACTGGGTACTGGAATATATCTGCTGGAACAAACCCTTACAGCAGATAGTGAAATTAATTGCCTTCTCTTTAAGTAGGTGATTGAATATGGTTTTACACCACTTTTAGCAATACATATTCCAGCAATATCACCAAACAGGACACCAGAAAGGAGTTCCAATTTGGGAATCGAACCCAGGCCTTCAGCATGATGAGCATATGAAAATGGTCTGCATACATGTCTCATCATTTATGAACACATACACTGTTTCACTGGAATGGAGGTCAAGCTCAGAGACCCAGGTGATGGTGCTAAAGTTTGGGATTGCATCCTGACAGCTTTCATTGTTGCTCATGATATCAATCACTTTTATGGTCAAGATTTGGTAAATGCAATCATTAAGCTGGAAAACAACAACAAACTAACCTGTCGACCCAGAGAACCGACACAAGGTGGATGTTCTTCTTGATGGCCTTGTCTCTAGTCCTCTTCAAACCCTCTTTGAAAATAACATGGGTGACATCATCGGTGAACTTGGAAACCACAACGGCCCCCAACTGGCGAAGGGCAGCCGAGATGGCATGACTTCGGTTATCATTACATGTCCGCACCTCTACGTAGGCAGTGACACCTGGTGGCATGACAAAAAACACATGACCCTTAAAAAGTAAAAGTGGAAATACAAATGTTTATCTGCTAATATTTGTTTCATTATTTTTTCTCATAATTTTGACAAAATCTGTACAACCGTTTGCAAAGAATCTTACCTAATTTATGGTATAAATTTAAGTAAAACAAGAAAATACCAGACAATGAACATGACGAAGATTACAACTTTTTGCTTTCATAAAGTTGTGATTAACTCCAAAACTTCTTCAATGTTGGAAAACAGAAAGCTCTCCAGCACTGTCTATTGGAAACCTATCCATGCCAACCAATATCTTCACTTTAGCTCCAACCACTCTCTGTAGGTTAAAAAAGGGATCATTTCTCCACCCTCATCCGAAGATCCCATCCTCGATATCTCCAGGGTATACATTCTGAAAAGTCTCCACTATACCCTGGATGCATCTACGGCTCAGCCCGATAAATTTATTACCTCCCTTGGTTGGCTTTTTATCCAATCAGGTGTCTACGCTGGGAAGTTGAGCGAACCAATCACAACTCACTTTCGCTTTTTAAATTATCTAACCGATTAAACTTGGCAAACAAACCATGCAGAGGTTCTCTGAAAGAGGGGTTCTTGCATGTATATATATATATATAAAGTTTCGGACTTATAAATTTGTCTGTGTGATTTCCCCAAACTGTGAGTCGCACGGGGAGCAAACCTTCGCAGTTGCGACTGCTACCTTTGTTGACACTGGCAAGCTTGGTTATAACGGTGGTCTAGCTGATTGGCTACTGTGAGAATGCGGAGCCAGTAAAGGGAGGTAATAAAATTATCGGGGCGATCGGTACATGCGTCCAGGGTATAGTGGAGACTTATCGGAACGTATACCCTGGAGATATCGAGGATGCCGAAGAGCCAAGAGCATCGGTTTCTACGGTTCTAAACCAATAAGACAGTTCCTCATCTGTTATGACTAGTATCCCCAGAAGTTAGTAAATCTCTAACAGATGTCAATGAATTCAAATCTGCCTTAAGTCCCAGAGCTATTCATTCATTTCGATCCAAACTTAAGTACAAGAGTTTGCCAAATCCTCCATTGTCGCTTAAGGTTAGGATGTAGCGATCTCAATGCCAACAAATACAACATACATATATGAGAGAGAGCAGATTGTCAGTGTCACCACCCTACTGAAGATGCACGTCATTATTCCTTTGTATGCCCCACATTTGATGCTTTAAGAGTAAATAAATTTTATTATAATAATATATCAATGGCTTTTCATTAGAAACAATCTTATGTGGAATGTCCTCCTTGAATCCACAATCCACAATTAAAACCAGTCCATCAATCTTTAATTGAAACTAGGCGATTTTTGCTGAGCAAACCATATACAACAACCTACAATTATAAGACGCCTTAGTGCTATGAATACCGACTGGAAACAACATAAATGTATAAAACCATCATGATTTTAATTTTCTGACTACATGTTAAAACATCAATTTTCAGTATATCATCTGTTTCTTATCATGATAATGTTCCATATATATATGTACATTGGAGCAGTCTTCTCATAAGTTCTCTTGAGCTTGTTGACCAATCCAGTTCATGAAAATTCTGTTGTTGCTTTTTAACGAAATAAATATGTTTCAACCAAGTTAATCAATGTCATCAAAACCACCTTCAAACCAAGAGATAAAGAACCATGTCTGCAATCAGGACCAATTGTAAAAAGTATCTACCTGATCCTTTGTGAATGAGGAAATTTCAATATCGATTACAACCCGCCCCTCCCACTACAAATGAAAGAATACAAAACAGCAGCCCGACTATGACTCCAAATCTGCTATAGTTGACCACATCCAAGCCAAACAAGACCATGCAACTGTCAAACTGGCTTCTTGTCTGTGTAAAGGATGTACATTCTCTTTAGATGTGTTTCAAGATTGATTGTTACAAGGAATCATAGCTCAGTGTTCACTGACAGTGTTTTCACTGCTAATGAAAATCATCTGAAATACAGTGAAAATGTGCTGTGAAACTAACAAGAGCAGCCAGTGGAAAGGAAGCCTATATCCCTGTTTGTCTAAATGTACAATTGATTTGATTTCTATGGTATCACTTTCTACATTTAATACATATTTTCCCAAAAACACATAGAAAGACAAGATATCCCTGCTAATATGATAATAATAGACATTCATAAAGACTTTTTGGACCTTTTCATATATTGACACTACCATGATTAGGCCGGGTTCCAGATAATTTTTCAACATGAGGGGTACCTACAAATTTTTTTTCAAAATAAAAGTACTGGGAAAAGTTGGAGTACTTAATGGAATTTAATGGCGTGTAAGTAATCTTGTGTTTCATTTCATATATGCACCACAACATTGCTACTCTTGTGCAAACAGGTCAAAGAACAATAAAGCGATACATTTCAGATACATATGTCCACAAATGATTTTCAGACTGTACACCATTGCTGTGGTGCATATCAGCTACGCTTTTGATTTCTTTCCTACCGTATCATGCATATTTTTTATCCGTACATACGCTGATATGGCCTTATCTGGAGCCCTGATATAGGGTTAGGACAAGGATTCCTTGGTGTTCATGATAATTTTGAAAACTCAGTACAATAGTTCAGCAAACAGTTGGACAAAATGTGCTGACAAAATAGTGATACATAGTGTTTAGACAGAGGTCCTACCTCTGAGAATGTGTGTTGCTGGTGCAGACGGGGTAGATTCATCACTCAGCTCTGAGTCAAAAGTGCAGTCGGTTTCACCCTCCCTCACATTCTCTATTGTAGCAATACTGTTTACATCAGAGTTGCTTTCACTCAGGATAGATGAACGCTGGAACAGACAATGCATAATCGTATAACAGTCTGCAATTCTATAATTCAGGACTTGAGTCTTTTTTGGAGTAGGTTGTACAGTTGATAGTAGCTACAACTATTTTATCCAACAGGCTGGCTCTGAAAGGGCCTTCACACGCTGGGCTAGAGTACATATGAAAGAATATAAATACAACATCACTCTTCATTGCAGTGCAGCGATGTCAACAGGTTTTAGACGTCATAGAACTGTAAGTCATGTAAATGACGAAGTCAGGGCATTGTACTGAATCTACTGCGAGGAGATATCATTCACACAACTTACCCCACTTTTCCTGTGTACATTTCAGCAATTGTACATTTGCTGTTTAATTTGGCTTTGGTCCCTTTGCAAGAACCAGCGGAGGGCCAGTCTTAAAGTGCATGCAGTTGAACATATATCGGTGATTCATCCATATGGTCATTTATGCGGCTAAGAATGACTATGTGTGTGACCTTATGTAAACTGTAGCCAAGAGGCTTTCATTCAGTCTCATCATCATTGATCCACCGATCTTGATCTTTACAAAATAATGTTCGCAAATCGATAAAAACGCAATCTTAACATGAGGATGATACAGTAATTTAACAAGTACCCGAGTCATTGTCACAGCTCCAGGAAATTATCATTTTAGGTCACACTGGAGTTCTGTTACTCTTCAGCATGTTTGTTGACTTCAAATATGGCGCTGAAATACGAACATATAATTAGAGTAATCTCCCTTGAGTGTATAAGGCCAACCGCTAAAATGTTGCAGGGATATGAGGGACGGCAATATCTTTAAAAGGGCTTTGCTGACATTGTGAAATTAAGATGTGGCATAAACATGTGACATAACTACAGTTTTAAAAACACGTCTGAGAGTAATGACATCGATATTTTAAACTTGTTATTTTTTTTCATTGACGTGTCCGGCAGGCAAACGAAGATAAGTTTCATTTTGACAATTTTACAATTTCCACTCATTCGTTACTTACAACAATTGTCGTAATATTTGACAAGAGAGGGTATAGAAATTTGGTCTCTGGGTTTGTTTAGAAACCATGTTTAGCTTAAACAGGGAGACTATATACAGATTATACAGATTATCCCAGATTAACAACATTCCATTTCCAAATATCTGGACAACAGTCATAACGTTTGTTCACATCCTTCCACTACATTTAAAACCGATATATTTTTCAGACCAACACACCGTACAGAATTTATACTAAGCATCTTTTGTTTATGGAATTATTCAGCTAAACTAAGATAGCAAGACATAATTTGTACGAAGCGCAATCATTGTATATAAACCTGTAACACCTATGTAGAGAATAGTGAAATAATAAGGCACAGATTCCATAATCTTCACATTTTTACAATGCGTGAGGTTAATGAGAATTATTTAACAGTACTTGTAAAAGTTATAATATATACATAAAAGTCAAGTATGATTAAGAGATATTATTATTAATATTATATTATCAAAAGATAATACAGAGTGCCTTCGTTGTAAAATTCGCTGTTTCCTGTCAGCGGTTTCTACGGGAAAGTTCATAACGAGACAATGAGACTACAATTACCTAGTACATTGACGAAAAAGCTAAATACTAGACAAAGTCATAATAAAACTATCGCACCTGTGCTCACTAAGGTTGCTACAACACAGCTGAAGTTGTTATGGTTTGTTTCACTTTGAAATTAATTGTATTTCCATCGGGAAAGGCCTTCATTAATGATGTCATCGACTTTTTATGTTAATATTCTCTGTGTTGTAGGGTGGACAAATATTCCACAATTTGACATCATTTTCGTGTGTTTCTTCGAAAACAGTTGCATTAATTAATGTGCAAGCGAATCCTATAATATAACAGTAGCGCGTATCGTGTATACGACACAGATATCAAAAGATTCACTCAGCGGGTCGAATAGCGCCAGGCTGGCGCCATGAACACTTAAAAAACTGAATTTGTAAAATGAGGATTAAGACACCTATACAAAAAAATTAAAACTCGCTGTTTTGGTTTGAGCGATTAGTCTTTGATACAAAGACTGATAGGAGAAGATTAAGCCTTAAAACCCTATCTAAAGTCAATTAGAGCTCCCGACCCGCGTGGAAACATATATATTAGCATAAGGACAATGGCCGTCTCGTGTGGAGCTATTGTTTTTACCTGCTTCGATGGCACCTTGGGAACGACTTTGACACCTGTGAGGCTTGATCTTAGGGTCACGACAAAATTGATCCCCTTGAGTAATCGTTTATTGTTGTGATCGGTGTTTGCGGACAGGTAAATGGATGTTAGAACAGATTAAGTACATACAAAGTAGCCACCACGTAGACTTCAAAGGGGCCGACAGTACAACCGCCTTGTTTCATTTACTGAAGAATATAATGAACTTCGTGGCGTGCTTATGTTTCAGGTGTAAGATCACGTTTTTATATTTTCTTTGATTTGAAACCAAAATGAGGAATGGCATTCTTCATGAAAAGGAATTTTCAAAATAGAAATGAAAATCGGAATGTTAGCATAATACACTCCGCGGAGTAAACATTATATAGAAATATTATTTTCAACGAAAGCATGACTTTCTTTAAGTGGCATGTAAAAGCTGGTGTGATGAAGAGAAAAACTTTTTAGGGACAGAAAACTTCTTTATTGCAATGGATGAGGCGTTTCCATTTGTTGACAGTGGTGTTAGGATCTGCACAGAAACGTCTGATCTATTGCACTCCTTATCTATAAAAAAAGTGTTCCTCTGAATTCATGACATAGTTATTACCACGTTCAAGTTCTGTTATATATATGTAGTGTATGGCACCATGAAAGTCCACTATATCATCGCTACTTTTGTTGAATTCTGAAGTTTACAGCAACGCAACAGTTACGGTCATCAGACAAGTTTCTACAGACCTACAAAAAGCTATCTGCAAAAATGTAAACGTTTCGAAAACTGAGAGTGAAATAAACACAGACAGTTGTCCTATCAATTTAGATAAATCACCTGTTTTGTGCAAACACTCTTTTTTGAAAAATGTGTTATATCGGCCCAATTGTTCATTTCCAATTGTTCATTCATTGCCCTCTCCGACTGGTGCGGCGTCTTTCAAACGCTTCGAGTAGTTTGTCTTTTAATCTGCGAGTTGTGACTGTCACACATTTAGGTCTGTCATAACTTATACCACGGCGACTAAGAGCAATAAGTCGAACCAGGAGCAGTCTTCATACCTCTCCATTTGTGTTTCCTCACAACACAAAAGCAAATTAACCCGTCTTGCATTTACGCAGACAATTATTGCAATAATGTGGGTCGCAACATTACTTTGTGATTCTACGGTGCGATTTTTGAGTTGGATGTGATTCTATCTGCGGCCGAAAATAACGGACATTATTTCTGTAACGAGCCCACACATCGCACAGTTTTACATAGGACCTAAATATAATATGAGAAGAAGTGTTGTCGTCATCATCATCATCATCATCATCATCATCATCATCATCATCCAAACTGTCTAGCAAAAGAACTATACACTCATATTTGGCGGTCAAACATGTAACAAAATAAAATGGTTATTTGATGATGATATACCTGATAGACGTATCCTCGCTGTGTCTTTAACAGATTGAAGTGTTTCTCAATCTGTTCACCCAATGCATGTTTTAAGCATTTATTGTCAAACTCATTTTAAGTGTATACCTTTCTGTCCGTTTATACGATCTCTTTTGACCTATCATTGACGGTCACGGTCTTCGGTGGCGTGTTGTTGTTTTTTTCAAGAGGGGATAGGTATTGAGAAACGATACTTATAGTACGAGGCCACAGTCGCTTTGAACAATGAGAAAAAATGGAGAAAAGTTGACTAACGGGTCGTGTAATTATTCTAAAAAGTTATTTCGCTTCAACTCTTTAAATCGTTTGATATATAACATACTAATCTTTGTCGAGAATGATGACAATTTTTTTATATACGACTTCTTTTATTCTGTGAGAGGCGACATTTCAACAACATAGATTCAAATGTCGTTTTCAAGCAAGCGGAATCTATCTCGAGACCTCACCTTATCCAAAATAACAGAAGTTGTATATCCATAAAATATGTCATTGCTCTTCATCAACTCAACTTCAAAAATGCCTGTCAAAGTAGTATTCTTTCTCAGTTGTGTTGTGATGGTTAGATATCGTATTATATTATTTATACAAATAATTATGTGTGCATGATCTGGGATATTTACCATTGCTGAAACTATGTATTATTAATCAGCGAAAGCAAAATATGACGCACATGTGACCTGTTTAATCTTAAGGGCGTGTTGACTTAGAGGTAAAACTCCAAATTGGCACTTTCAATTAATCCGCACGGGGAATACATGTTTGTAACATATTGCACAATCATCCATGACGAAATCCTCTCGTTGTGATTGGCTAACATACAACCGTGACCTGTCAGTGGGGTCACCGTCACGTGCTTGCACGTGAGGAGCAAAAGCGGCGTGTTCAATGGGTGGGTGTGGCTTAATAGCAGCCAGCGACAGAAGCCAGGTTGTTGCATTGTTCTGCGTTGACATATAGGGCTCATGGTCAAGGATAGGGGAATCAAAAGTGAGAGTTAACTTGAGCAGCCACTGTCAGCCTGTCTCACTGTATATTAACCCACCATGCAGAATCAACAACCACTTGAAAACCGTACAAACCTGCAACACCTTCAGACGACGAGTAAACTAGACATGGCAGACTACAGCGCAGAAGTCAACATGCCGATGTACTTCGGCGGTGAACACCTGGATCAGTTTCGCGGGATACATTTTCCCCAACAAGTTGGCAAGGCGCTTGATTTTAAACAAATTGGATATTACACATCGGCAGATTTGTACAACGTAGGTGGTAGCAACGCTACCTCCATCGACTCCAACCTCGTCATTGATGAGGAGTCGAGAGACTCGAAGCCGGATCTCAACGCCCTTCCCAGTGAAGACAGTGACGATCTCCTTGCAAGCTCTAACAGCCCATCAGCAAGCACAAGTGAGGCGGACACGGAGAATTCCCCACCTATAGCAGACGACACCACGCCTGCCCCAAAGAACTCCAGAAAACGCAAACGACCAATTCCTAAAGGTAAACAACACTCCCAGCATAGATAAACTGAGTGTTATTTTACGCCGCAGTCAACGACATTCCAGCAACATCAAGACATCATAGCCCAGTGTTTCATTAAGACGAATTTAGTGGTTGATACTGCGAGCAAAGTCGCGATTATAATACCGTCAACGTTTGCAAACTTGGCACTTGGTATTGCATACATTACGCTGTTGCAAGCACTTTCACCTTTCACCAAGCACGGGAGTTCAGTCCATTGGATAAAGAAACTTTAAGAACTAATGTTTCTAAAGTTTGATTTTGATCATTATGACGTTTGGGAATTGTTTATTATTAATATATGGAAACATAGTTGCTTTGTGTGGCAAGTCTTCATTTGTTTGGGGCGGTGGGAGTAGCCTAGTGTTTACTGCGTTTGTCGTCACGCCGAAGACCCGGTTCTATTGCCTACGTGGCTACAGTTGTGATGCCCATTTCATGAACCCCCGCCCCCTAAAGTGATATAGCTGGAATATTGCTAAAAGCGACGTAAAACTAAACTCACTAAATTTATTCGGTCATACCTGATGTACCCCGACATGTATTGCTGAAATGTTGCTAAAGCGGCGTTGAACTCACTCACACACTCACTTAATTTCTTCGTTCATGTCAATACTCAACCTTTATCTGTTTTCTCCAGGCAAGCCGCCATACAGTTACATTGCTTTGATCAGCATGGCTATCGCCAACTCGGACGATCGTCGCCTGACGTTGCATGAGATCTACGGCTTCATCGAGGAGCGGTTCCCCTACTATCGCGATCACGCCAACACAAAGGGCTGGAAGGGCTCCATCAGACACAACCTCGCCCTCAACGACTGCTTCATGAAGCTGCCCCGACAGCCTGGCCAGAAGGGCCACCAGTGGGCCATCGACCCCAACTACGAGGACATGTTCGACCACGGCAGCTTCCTACGACGCCGCTACCGCTACAAAGACGGAGTCAGACGTAAAGGCAGAAAACAGGTGCGTTGCATTCTATATACACGTATATGGGATTTGTACCTTCTCATGTGGGAATCGGGGTGGTGGGGTAGCCAAGTGGTTGAAGCGTTCGCTCGTCATGTCGAAGGCGAAGGTTCAATTCCTCACATGGATACAATGTGTGGAGTCCAATTTCTGATGTAGCCCACCCTGATATTGCTTGAGAGGCATATTTTAGAAGTTGGAAAACGATACAAGAACCTGTATCGAAACGTCGTGTTCCAGTATTAAAGAAGTTGTCATCCATATACAGTTATCCTATACACCCTGATATTGCTGGAATATTGCTTATAGCGGCGTAAAACCATATTCAGTCATTTTCATTTGGCAGGCAAAACACCTCGACATACACTGATCGTCTATTCTTACGCACTATCATAAATGGGTGATACTTATGATGCGATCGCATAGATACCTCTACTGTTGTCAAGCCAAATTTATACCTAAATCAAAACGTCATCATTAAATAAAGACGATTTACATGGAGGATCATTTTACTGTAACAAATGTTATGCTGTTTTTAAATGTTGGCGATATTAACATGGAAAATGTAATTTCCACCCCAAACCCACCCCGATTAGCTGCAAAATTGCTGACTTTGCGTTAAGCTCGCTCACTCACTGAATCTCATCCCGTAAGAATCTGTGTCTTGTAATGTATAAAAAATTGTGGTGTGTTTTCATTCATTCTCTTGTTCCTATTTCATTGTCTTTACTAAATGTCATCATCCTGTTTTGTCAGGACCTGGCCCCAAACGCAGTTGTCATGCCCCCAGCGACACCCTACGGCTTCGCAGACCCAGCCCAGTGTGTAAACGCCAGCACCCCAAACTGGAGCGTTCCAAGAGGCCACATGACCACAACCCCACCCTCATCAACAACATCTACACCATCTCCTCTGTCCAACTCAGGTGTTACCTCTCAGGAGAATGTACCTGGTGCAATATGGAACCCTTATCTCGCCGCTAACCGGCACCAGTCCTCACCCCCGGAGAACCTTTACGAAGCTAAATCTCCCGATCTCTCATCCCCCTACCCAGCATCGTGCTCAATATCCAGCTGCACCCCCTCCCCCGAGCCTTCACAGGGTCAGGCATCATCAAGTCCCTCGTCCTCACCCCCTGAGGCTCATCAAGCTCTACCCTTCTACCAGACACAAGGCATGGGAGTGCCGATGTGGAACAACCCAGCGTATGCGGCCTTGGGACAGACGCCGCCTGGCATCGCCAACTACATGGACGCCTACAACGTGAACGCCTACAGCATGTTGAACAGCGCCTACTCCTACATGCCTTATATGGTCCCTGGTGCTAACCCTCAGTCCCGGTATTCCCAGCTTTCTCATAGTGCTACTGATTCAACCAGTCAAGACTGGGTCTCATCGTCATAGTGCTAAATGTGACATTGTTGTACAAATTAACGTATGCTTACTCTGTATATCTGGCTATCATACGTGATACGTGAAGTATGTACTGTTTACATCACGCCTCCTGTTATGTGAAACGTGTCCGGTTATGTGAAGCGTGTTCTGTCGATATGTGAACCGTATTGGTTTTATAGCAACAACTTGAAGCCTACTGGTCTAAGATTGGTCTAAGATTGGTCTAATCCTGTTATTGTATTTTATCAGTGTTTTTTTTTTAAAGTTGTTTGCTGTTTCGAGGGTGTCACAAGATACGATTTTAAACTATTTCAATGACCAGTATTTATTGTAATGTGTGCTTAGTGATGAATCTCAAGAAAATGCCCGGATTGACCCCTCTCCGACGATACTATTGGTATTTGCGTACCACTAAAAGCTTCTTTTGCTATTTTGGATTTACAACCGAAATCCTTCTCATGAATGCGGACGTGGATGACTTGCTTTTAAGCATTTATTGTGTTTTAAAACATAATTTTAAAACCCGAGGCATAATGTTAGAACCGGCATTTCTGTATATATGTTGCCTATTATTAAAATTACATGAATTGAAAATTTTGAGCTTTGATATTTTGTTACGTCGGAATATGATCAAGTTGACAATGGTTTTAGAATATATACCGCAGCGTCGCGTCATACTATAATAACAAGTTGTCATCTATAAAGTATATCTTACTTATGCTTCATCAACTTCTAAACTGTCGGGTCGGTGGGGTAGCCCAGTGGGTAAAGCGTTCGCTCGTCACCCGGGTTCGATTCCTCACATGGTTACAACATGTGAAGCCCATATCTGGTGTCCCCCACCGTGACATTGCTAGAATATTGCTAAGAGCAGCGTGTAACTGAAGTCTCTCATTCACTCAAAACTGTCATTCAAACTGGCCAAGAGTATTTCGAGATTAAACAAAATTGCAATTTGAATGTAGACTGAAACACAATTTGTGGGTAGCCTGGTGGTTTGCTCTTCACGCCGATGGTTCGATTTCCCACATAGATACAATGTATGAACCCCCATTTCAAGGTGCTCCCAGCTGGAATATTGCTAAAAGCGGGGAAAAGCCACTTTCACTCACTGAAACAATTGTCGACGTCATCGGATCCCATGACAGATAGCTTATTGGACCATGGCACTATGCAGATCACTGCATCTTAAAGCCTAAAACCACAATTCACGTTCGCTTTACACATTTGTGTTCATAAATGGAGTCGGTTCATCAATAAAAAGCGCATGAATCGCGCGGCAGTTGAAGGTGCCATACTGCAGAGTTACATCCCCTTCGAACGCACGGCTTCGAATCCCAGTTCGCCTGGAATAAAAACCCTATGTGTGTCAGCAACATACCCATGGTCTTGGTGCTATCGAAGTGCTAAACATATGAGATCATAATCACCAAGCCCACTACACGTCAATGGATATTTCAAAGGCTACTTAAAATTATGATCCGCTTAAAATCCAGGCAATATTTCAGCTATATGAAGGCAAAAAATGACCTGGTGATAAATAACATGAACATCGATCTACGATAATGATATGTGATGACGTGCCGACCAAGTCAGCGAGCCCGACCACTCCATCCTAGTAGTCGCCTCTTACGACAAGCATGACATGAAGACCAATTCTAGCCCGGACCTTTCCAGGTGGTATGCTATGTAGATATAAAGGAAGAGAAATAATCATGGGATTAGATCTTAGGCTGACCCGTGAAGGTCCAGGGTAACACAGGCCTTCAGCAACCCTTGCCATGAAAGGTGACAATGCTTGTCGTAAAAGCCGACTAACGGGATCGAGTGGTCAGGCTCGCTGACTTGGTTGACACATGTCATCGGTTCCCAGTTGCGCACATCGATGCTCAGTCTGTTGATCACTGGATTGTTTGGTCCGCCACTATATAGCTGGAATACTGCTGAGTGTGGCGTAAAACTGAACTCACTCACTCACTCATTCACTCTTAGGTCTGTACGTCACCATATTGGCGTTGGAATACGAGAATCACGACAGTGAAGATTGATAAGTCTCATTCTACACGTGTCTATAATAGACTCAGTTGCATCATCGCTAAACATTCCGAAATGTTTGTTTGTTACTCTTTAAAATAAAAACACTAAAATTAGACCAAGAAAACTGTCTCGAACGAAAGTATTTTTCAGGATAAATAATTATAATAACACCGAAGAAACTTTAGGGATAACAACTCCTTATTATGGTGAGAGCGACGTTTCGATACAGATTCTTGTACTTTTGTTAAGTTAGACTGATATATGGAGAGAAGGAGATGTATATTTATATATTGAAGGAAAAATATAGGATAGCATCTAATAAATATACATACAATGAGGAAGTATGACAGACGGTTGCGAGAGCTCGTCGGTGACATACTCAACAGAGCCTTTCTTTATCTAAAATGAAAAAATAATGAATCAAGTCTGTTACGTTTGTCGTGCTTAAAACCTGAAATGTTTTGCGATCCCCATTTTCTTCAATACATTCTGAAGGTGACAAAGCAAGCAACATAACTGGTTGAGCAGTAGGCTGTTGAAGCCAGTGAGTACACAGGAAGTCGTGGAAGCCATGTACAGACATACACTGGAGGAGCAGGTAAAACAGAGATGTTTATGCAATAGATTGGGGTTGGTGATGGAGGGTATACCCCTAGTTTGCCAGCAGCCAGCAGGTGATTATCTGGGATTAGAGGACACACATCAATGAGCGTGCAGGGCAAGTTGTTCTCTGTGTAATATGGTCCGGCATTATTAGGCTACCCAATAAAATTGACACTGTGGTTTCATTCATTCATTCATTCATTCATTCATTCATTCATTCATTCATTCATTCATTCATTCATTCATTCATTCATTCATTCATTCATTTCAACATACATATCATCAATAACAAGAACAATCTCAACTCATCAACATGGATTTGCTCATAGATAGCATCACCCCATGCAGATGAATTAGGTTGAGTTGAAGCAGGTGGAGATGAGGCTGATGATGACGTCAGTAGCGGCTGGTGTTGTGCGGCTGTTCAAACTTGTTTGAGTGACATTCTAAAATACCTCCCAAACAAAGTGACTATACCAAGTAATTTCTCTGACACACAATGAAGAATTGCAGTATTGAAACTGTCTTTAAAGTGCTTGAAACCAGAATTTGAAAAAAAACAGTCTGTTGCGTGACTGAATGTGGCCTCTCATGGACAGCGTATAATTTTCCTATCAGTAAATTACAATATCATCATAACGTTATTAATGAATTCAAAATCCACCATGTCTGATGATATCATGGAGAAGCTATAACATTGGTGAAGTGAATGAATGAGTTGAGTTTTACGCCGCTTTTAGCAATATTCCAGCAATATCACGCCGGGGAACTCTAGAAATGGGTCTCCCTTATTGTACCCATGTGGGGAATCGAACTTCGTTGTGACTAGCGAATGCTTTAACCACAAGGCTACCGTACCGCCCACATCGGTGATGTGAACATTAACCACCTACCAGACAAAGATGAGTGTGGAGGAGTATCTTAGATTGCCTGATACCCAGCATGTTAAACATCACTGTTAAACCACTAGTTACGAAGGTGGATAGTCCCAATCTACACGGCAGTGCTGTTGGTGGTGAACATTGAATTTATTCCCCAAAACAAAGATACACATTTCGAAATAAGACCAAAAAACATAGGAGCTAATGAGAATCCCGATTTTGTGATTTTGTTCAATCATGAAAAATCAACTCAAATGAAAATAAAAATCAATGTGTCATGGAAAGGAAATTCAGTACAGAACGCACATTCACGTTGTGACAATGATATGCAGATATGCAGGGACCATGAGTTGAAAAGGTCAAACGTCGATCAACATTTTGACCTACGTTTCTCGACTAACTGGAAGTGAGCATAAAGCCGAGGCTGAATACAACATAATATCGCCATACGGCGTGACTTAACATCCATAATCTACGCCGTACGCCGTGACTTAACATCCATAATCTACGCCATACGGCGTGACTTAACATCCATAATCTACGCCATACGGCGTGACTTAACATCCATAATCTACGCCATACGCCGTGACTTAACATCCATAATCTACGCCATGCGCCGTGACTTAACATCCATAATCTACGCCATACGACGTGACTTAACATCCATAATCTACGCCATACGGCGTGACTTAACATCCATAATCTACGTCATACGGCGTGACTTAACATCCATAATCTATGCAGAATCAATCACGAGCATGTGCATAAATCACTCTGTCTGCAATGCAATCTTTACGTTAAGTATGACGAGGTCCTGGTATTTGTAAGAAGTATAATGACCTGAGATTGAAATGGGATCGTCTCGGATGTCCTGAACCGTCGTGTAATTGACATTCGTAAATCTTGCTTTTCTTATGTGTTCTAAACGCCCTTCAAAGATTCGACAGTAAATGGCTCTTTTCACAAACACACCTAGGCAACTTTCTTTTAACCGCCTTCAACACGTTTCTTACCAAACTATTCTCAGAAAGACTAGGCTGCTCCAGACCCACTACAACATGACCATAATGAATGCATCAAAACGCAGTTTGCACTGGGGGCAAATGATTCACTTTCCTGAAACAACGGAGACAACGTATATCGCGCACTGTAATGGTGGCAAAGGCAATTGATAAGGCGTATTCCATGCTGCAATACCATAACTGTATTTCAGTGCCGTAGAAACAGCACTACAGTGAGACAACAACTCGGGCAAATCTCGTCAGCTGAACTCCTCCTACCACCTGGCAAGCTCTCTAACCCATCTCCTTAAACACTGGACAACATAACAGAAACATGAAATCAGAGAATACTGAAATCAACGCTAACACATTAAAATCCAAATCATATTCGCCAGTCAGATCCACATTAACCCAAGACACGCCATAGGCTCGGTTAGATCTGGACAGGTATATCAAAATTCACAAGAACGATAACTCCATTTCTGTTTGATTCCAATGGTACTTGACATAACCGAAGCCCTTGTATATTGAACTGCCGTATTTACTTTTTTTCACTTTTATTTATTTAGTTGTTTTAAGTTATTAAACGTCTAAAAGAATTACAACTAAATGGAGGGTGAAAATATTTGTTTATCACACATTCTAAAGTAATCATTCCCAGCCGTTCACTTTATATTTGGAGTGTCTAATTAGGGCTTAAGAATAGAAAATGGGATTTGTTTCATTAAATATGCGAATACAAACAAAAACAGCAATATTAAATCCCCAAACAGATACTCAAAATGACTTTAAAGTGTTTCTCAACTAAATATCCATGTAACCTTGTTGCCAAACCCCTGGTGAAATTTTAAAATGAATATGCTGAAAAATATATGAATGACCCACAAAGGTCAGACTAAATGATCCCCAGAGGTGAGATATAAGTGTAATGTTGTATATATAGAGAGATGGTCAGAAATACACTCAAATGAACGAGGAGCACGTGCATAAGTGCCGACAAAGTTATTGATTTATAAACCCGTGCTGTGCCGTCTTCATTCGTTCTCGCACACCTGGCTGTCCCTTTCTTTGCTCCCTCCCATGTTACATATGTTGAAGTGTGTCAATATTTTAATGATATTCTGTTGTAATTCTGTTGCATCTGTCCACTTTTGAGTCTATCTGACCAACGACTGAGGCCAGTCATCTCACACTCTGATATTTATGCTTATGAAAACGTAGATACTGACGATCCGAAGTATACTTGTCCACCAGGAATAGACAAAACCACGGAAACAGTTTGGTATGGAAGCCTTACCACTCTAGAGACAGGGAAGTCGACCATCACGACCTTTCAGTTTTAGGGACAAAGCCGGATTGAATCAAATCTTCTTTCACCTTTTCAGCTACAGGTAAAATTTATCTTTATCAGAACAGGAAGCAGATAACATATTGACCAAACATGGATAACAACATCCATTTATGAAACACTCCTCCACTAGTCTACTGAAAATAAATAATCTCGTTTTTTAAACCTGCCCCCTTTTAGTCTGTACATATCGGGCTCCTGAGCCTATACTTTGTCAATGAACTGGTTTCACCTTCTCACTGCCCAGTCAGTAATGTTTCCTTGTTACTTTCAGTATACACACACACTCGCACACATCTGTTAACGTCTACTCGGGATGAGTAAGTATGGCTTTATGTCGCTTTTATGCCGCTTTTAGTTTAGCAATATTTCAGCGATATCAAGGAGGGGGGTATCCCAAATGGGCTTGTCAGATCGTATCCATGTGGGGGATTGAATCTGGCGCTTTAAGCATGTATTATGCATGACAATATCTGCTTTATAAATTTTTATTACCATTATTATCTTCGGCATGTCGAGTGAACGCTTGAACCACTAGGCTACATCACCGCTCCTTTCGACATGGAACTATACCGCTAAGTGCATGTTGTTGTTTTTTTATATTAAGAGGAACATATATTATCATCTTTTTGCTTTAGTAGTGGCGAGGTATGTAACTTTTGATATATATTTCAACAAAATGTCTCACAAACACATCAACAGAGATGATTTGAGGAGTAATGGCTGTCAATAAAAGTCGTCATTAATTGTTTGTAATGGGTACAGTCGCGGAATCTAGGTATCACTGTGTGTTGTGTATAGAAGACACTAAATAATTCATCGGCGCCGACAATGTCGATAAACGAGGACTTAATGAGGGTACTACGTTTCCATATTGAGGAACGAACATGATGTCAAACACACAGATCATGGATAACGTGCAGGACCGGAAATACAATAGTGACGTCACATGTGATTGTTCTATGGGTGTACGTGACGTCACACCATTGTTCCGGAATCATGAAATGATCGACGCAGCACCAGCCACGCTATCAATGCGTTTACACTGGCAAGCACGCAGAGCGTCGTCTGCTGTGCTTGGCAGCAGGCAATGACTTCTGATTCATCTGGTTGTGGATAAACGTGTTTCTTGATTATGACCGATTTGTTCGAGGTGGTCAAGAGAAATAGCATACGGCAGGTAAGATTCTGTCATACGGTAAACGTGCCCATGTTTGGTAAATCCTGGTTCTCGTGTTGACGGGCTAGGGAAAATATCTGTCTCTGCAATCACAAAGAGGGAACATGAGGCAGTTAAAGTTATCTCTGTAATAAAATACAATACTTATTCTTACGATTTGACTCGATAGCCGGGTGTTGTTCTTGAAATGAAGATCTATATTTAGTCACAGGATTTGTCTGGAGAACCAAACGACCTTTAAGCGCTAATGTGTGAAATTATCACATAATTAACACAATTGTGTTGGCCAAGATTGCCCTTTTATAGACAAACGACTAAACGTGTAGGCTTGAAGTGGATTCTTACTTCTATGGTATTTTGTCCGTATCATCGAACAAACCTTGCCTGGCAGTGCAGAGCCCCTATGCACAGAGAATATACTAGCTGTGCTTGTCAAATATAATCTCGTTCTTGTTTGGGAGAGACCCGTGAAGGGCTGGGGCAGAATAGGCCTTCATCAACCCATGCTTGTCACAAAAGGCGACGATGCTCTTGCTGTTGATCACTGAATTGTCTGGTCCAGAATCGATTATTTACAGGCCGCCACCATATAGCTGGAATACTGCTGAGTATGGCGTAAAACTAAACTCACTCATCTCATTCATGGAGGCTGATGCGTTCCCACCTACGAGTGAAATTGTCAACCTATACACGAGACAAATAGACATGAATATTCACAACAGACAAATGATTCGTTGCGTCAGTAATATACGTTATGGTGATATTGATTGAGACCAAGTGCCACCGAAGTTCGGCGAAACCGGTAATATCACCCAGTAAAACCAATCGTAACTACTCGCCTCTTCCGGCTTTCCGGAATGACCCGAGTAGTTACGAATGCCAGTAAAACATGGAATATATATTCTCGGCCGCGCGGTTGCAGTTCGCATTTCATGATATCAATCACTATTTGCTGGTCAAGACGTGGTAAGGCCATCGGATTTGAAAATACTGGAAAATTTGTGAGTCAGGTATTCAAAAATAATTGCTCACTGGTATATTTGAAACAATTGTGGAAGAAAAAATATCCGCAGAGGCACAAAATCAAGGCAAAAAAACACTTTTGCAAAGCACAATTATTTGGTCCGGCTGCACGAAACTATCTTAGCCGTAATGACGTCGTGACATCTATACCTTTACTGGGAATTGTGATTGTCACAGTGCTAAAGTTGCTTTCTTTGACCGGTCCCTGGGGTGCTCACTCCAGCTCTGTGCTAGTCTGTCCGACTGAAAAGGGCTCGTGGGACCGCTTCCAGGGTGAAGAAGCGGTCTGCACAGAGACCGTCGGGTTCGATCCCCGTAGGCACCACACAGAATTGCGTTCACAGATACTTGTTGTTTACCTATTTGGCATGAGTGAGTTTAGTTTTACGCCGCACCCAGCAATATTCCAGCTCTGTGGCGGTGGTCTGTAAGTAATCGAGTCTGGACCAGACAATCCAGTGATCAACATCATGAGCATCGGACTTAGCAATTTGGGTACAATGACATGTGTCAACATATTCAGTGTCCCTAAACCCGATCATGCATGGATTACTAAAGATCAATTATAACCCGAATTTTCACTGGACAGCGCATGAAAAGGGTCATTTGTAGCTACTCGTCCCGAAGATTACGGAAAGGGACGAGTGGATACGAATGCGATAAGACAAGGATTGGTTGGTTTTGAGTTTGTATACTTGTTCTGAGCGGGTACCCATGTTTATACTGCGGGTAGATAATTCTGCCAGGCAAGCTCTACATCACCTGCACTAACCCAGAAAACCCACACGCACCCACGCGAGGGCGATATATATGTACTCTAGTCTTGAACGCGTTATAAACTGCCATTTCACCTCAGCTCCCCACGGGAAGTGAAGACTCAATTTTCACATCCGTTCTCACCCATGTCTGCAGTGGTTCGCCTGTTTGTTGGATTGGTATGGGGGTATAAATAGATAATCGATGAGAACAGATTGTTAGCCAGTTTGATTCATTATTAATCTTCTTCAAACTCGGCTTTCCACCAAACCTTTAACTGATCCCTTGACACCGATAAATCGAAACATGACGAAAATGATTTACCTGTCAAGTTGAATGTATGCCCCTTGTATTGAAGTGGAGCTCAACAACAGAAACTTGGCTCGGAATATAGCTGATTTTGCCAATCTCAATATAAATTTAGTCAGACTTTAGAAATGAGCCACATTTGAAAACAAAAATTTCAAACGAGATGACAACGTTCACTGAAAAGAAGATCGTTCTTCTAAAGTGAGTGAATTTAGTTTTACACCGCAATGCCATGACGGAGGGCAACGGAAATGGGCTTCACAAACTCATGTCGGGAATCGAACCCAGGTTCTCGGCATGACGTGTGTGTCAAAGAATGGTTGAATGATTTATTCATATTTGACGTGACATTAATATGAACCTATCCACTGCTGAGTTGATCTATTAATAATACCGTAGCATGCAACATATACTGTCTTTAAATAAATTATATTTCAAAAGTTTTAACGATAATAGGTTCGTATATCAGTGAACTGACTTGTGTCAATCAAAAGCTGTTTTCGTGGATGACTTCTTCAAGAGATACTGAAATGACGTAAAAATACATACACTTAAAAATTAATAAAAAAACAACCACTTTTATCCATATAAAACTATATAATATGAGAATACATTTAAATAGTTTAAGTGGTGAAATTCTATTTGTGTTTTTCATTTGACGTAATAATGCAAAACAGTTTCCATAGATTCAACTGATTTGAAACGTTGATTCTAAACAATCGATAGATGGATAGTTTCTAAATAGATAAGATAAGGGTTCGCAGTCAAATGTATATTTACTGTTCATTTTAAGTTTATCGGTGCCAGTGAACTTCCATTACCTTTAGTATTGTTTCCATTCGCTGAAGATTAGAACTGTCATCATGACACTTGTCATCGTATCCCAATTGCTGGTAGATCGATGCCCATGTTGTTGATCACTGGACTGCCTGGTCCAGTCTCAAATATGTACAGGCCGCCGCCCATTAAAATCGGTCTGTTTTTAACTGTCACCATTATATATATTCAGAGACTAGGCCTTAGTCTCACGGTTGTGTCGACGTAATCTCGTTCACTAATAAGTGCTTGTTTATACGACTATGTCGAACTTCGAGTAAATCGAACTATTTATGTAGGCCCACTTAACTGGTCTGTAGTCTGTAGTCACTTCCAAAGTTTATATATATTTTATTTTCCTCCAGGTGAAGCTGCTTTTGGAGGCCGGATATGACGTCAACGCCCGCAACGAGCGCATGGAGACGCCTCTCATGGCATGTGTGATGTATGTCCATGACCCAGACTGCAGGTTTGGCGTCATTAAGCTTCTACTGGCGTCCGGCGCCGACATCAACCTTCAAAACGGCCGTGGCCAGTCGGTAATCATGTACGGTTGCATTCTGAACCAGCTTGATACAGTTATGCAGCTTCTCCAATTCGTAAGTTGTCACGGTATTCATTTCTTACCAAATATCGAACGACCCGTATGTTATCTCATCTTAATCTGTTCCTATTCCATTAAATGGAGACGTGAATAAATCAAACATAAGCCAACCTTTTAATGGTCTAAGAACATCGGTTTTATTTAAAGTTTCTGTTTTCTAGTAATTTATTTATATTGTTCTGAGTCACATGTTATGAAACGGACAAACGGGTATATAGATGCAGTGAACGGTTTGATTCGGGATATTTTAGCGGGATGGTTAAGTATCTGAACGGGTACGTCGATGTTTGAAATGTTTAGGTTGTGGAAATGTTAGGGGTGGTTGATGTTGCGAATGTGTATTTGAGATGTTGAACAAAACAATTCATGTAATTATATTATGATTGGCTGTATTCTTTTTTGTTTGTTTGTTTGTTTGTCTGTCTGTCTGTTTGTTTGTTTTACGACACTCACAGCAATATTCCAGCTATATGGCGACGGTCTGTAAATAATTGAATCTGGAACAGACGGTCCAGCGATCAATTGCATGAGCATCGATATATGCATTTGGGAAGCGATGACGTGTCTGACCACGCGATAACGCGTCTTACGACATTGGTTGCTGAAGGCCTACCTATTCTAACCCGGATCTTCACGGGTCCAAGACATTATGAACGTGCAGACATTGAACAGTTGCATCCTGAAATTATGATTGTATACAGGCAGGAAACACTGACTGTGTTGATTACTGAAATGTTGAATGGGTAGATTTCTGGAATGTTGAATTAGTAGAGACTGGGAACGTTGAATGAGTTGACTCCTGAAATGGTGAATGAGTAGATTCCTTAAATGGTAAATGGGTAGATTGCTGATTTTTTTAGAGTAGATTTCCGAAACGTTGAATGAGTAGATTCCTGGAATGTTGAATGAGTAGATATCTGAAAAGTTGAATGAGTAGATTTCTGAAATGTTGAATGAGTAGATTTCTGAAATGGTGAATTAGTATATTTATGAAATGTAGAATTAGTAGATTGTGAAACGTTGAATGAGTAGATTTGTGAAATCTTGAAATGAACCGGGTATGAGCTACTGAAAGGGTATATGCGACAGATGTTTTGGAAAGTAGACCTAGTCAAAAGTCTTTGAGTCAACAGATGTTCATTTCCAACTGAGACATAAACGTTATAGATAATGCAATGACAGGAAGAGTATAAATAGTGTGGAGCTGTTAAATGTCCATCCTATGTGTCCTAGCTATCGCAGATCAGTTACTGATCAGTAATGACCACTGGTCGTCTTTTACAAAAGTAGCTGGTTTAAGATGTGAATTATCTTTAATGTTTACTGGACTTTTCATTAGTCACGGACTACAACGATACATGTGTACTAAGATTGTATCGTGTTCTGCTACACTTCGATGGAGGCTGCCGTACCAACTGCTGTAATACTCTGAACAGCTTGGCTAGAGATGCAGCGACTTGGATCAAGCCTACTGGTACTGCTGGAATTGATAATCAGTTACACTCTCCAAAATAAAAAAAGAGCAAATGGTTGTGATTAATAATAAACCCGTTTAGTAATGTATGCATATTTTATATCTTCAGAACAACCTTCGAGCGGATCTTACAGATGCCGATGGGAATACAGGTCTGATGTACGCATGCGCGCTTGGTCATGTTGACATTGTCAAGGTCTTCATTGATTATCACAAAAAAGGTCACATCAATCTTGACCTTTTGAAGAAGAACTTTGATGGAATGGGGGCATTGGAACATGCAGCTCAAGGAGGCCACCTTGACGTAGTGAAAATAATCTCTAGTTGTACAAAGGACTCCGATTCCAATCAGGAAACTTCCAACATGGCTACCGATTTCGAATGGGCTGAAGAACAAGCACCAAATCCTACTCCTACCAATCACAAATGGCAGTCAATGAATGAGAAGATGCACCAGTTTATACAGGAAGTTCAAGATGCATCGGTGGAAGACTCGTCCGAGAAAATCACGCCATCACCGTGCGCTGGATTACCTCCACCTGATGTCATAATCACTGGGGAGGAATATGTTCAGAATGAGGCTAACAAACTTTCGGACGAGAACAGCAAGCGGCTAAACAATCACCCAGTTGCGCCTTTGAAATCACCAAGATCGCCTTCCGTCAATCGTCGTCTGAAGTCGGCCGTCAGAAGAACCGCGGAACAGCTAAGTGATGAAGAAACGGAACTTAGTCTTGCAAGTCTGGGAGAACTGGTTACAACTGTTAGGGAGTGTGCGAGGGAGATCAGAGAGATCTGTAATCACCCTGACAAAGATGAGAAAGCAAAGCAGTCCAAAAAAGGAAAAGGGGTCGGTAAGAAGGTTAAAGGTGAAAATTTAAAAATTGCCGATGTTGAAAACGCTGATCTGAAGCGCAGACGAGCATCGGGGCCTGGGTTTCTAAGCAAAGACAGAAACCATTCTGAACTGGATACTGACGGGGCTCTCAGTCAGACTTGGCCCAAAAGGAGTCCCTCCCCTTTGAGTGTCCGACTCTCTGCCTCCAACACCTCATTGAACAAGGAGGATACTGGAAATAGATCACCATCCCCTACCGTGATGCAGCCCAGCGGCGAGTTTCATGACAAGACCCTTCTTCATGAAAAGCACATCCTCGACAAAGTATTCTGTCGACTGAATAATTCCAAGGTTGTATGGGGTGGAGAGCCCCCACCTCGAGAACCCAGCACGAGGGAGCGACCATCCAAGGCCACAATGCTGGTTCGGGATCAGTTCTCTTCTTACGGAGACCCTTTGCCCGGGATACATCGCAGCACCGGGTGTCTCCCTCCTGTCCGAGACGGAGGGAGGCTCCGCCAGGTGGTCCACAGTCATGTGCATAGCAAAGAGCCCGGGGGTCCCGGGGAGGACGACTCCGTCGAATTGTCGTGCTCAGACAGGTTGAAGGAGGAAGGGGAGGGCGAGGTGCAGGGGAGCATGTTCATGAATGTTTGAAAAAGATTATTTTGTTGTTATTTTTTACTTTTTATACTTCAAATTCATTTCTCCCATTTGGGGATGTTTAGCCGTTTTAGGGAGGGACATCTGTTGTATGCACAAAGCCTCTGATTCATGACGGGCGCGTGGTAAAACAACCAGCGTGGGCGCTTAAAAATCACTGTTACAGAAGTGCATGCTATGATCACGCTTTTAATATATTATTCAAGGAAGGATTGTGTATTTCATGCTTGTTATATATGCCCATTTAACCAAATATTTCAATTAATTATATTCTCTTGTAACTACAAGGTTGTTTTTTTTTTTCACGTGACCAAGTTGTTAACACCGCGTGTTTATTCCACTACGTTTTGGATTACCTTGAACTTGAACAGCTTGCACCAACAAACTATTTGGGGCTTGGTCTGATATTGGTGGTTCCATGAATATATAGTTCAATAACGTTATCGCTGGGCGTGATATTGAGACTGCCGCTGAAATTGCAGATCGACACATCGGCGCTGAGAACAGGGCGTCCTTGGACACTAAACCAACTAATCCGTTTATTTGTTTCAACGAGGGAACTATTTTGTGTGTACACGGTTGGTCTTCAACGTGTAATAACGATCAAGCCCAAGATCAATTGGTTGTAATGGATCACCTGTTTCCTCCCACACATAAATCACGATCGCCTTGACGGCGGGATATATATTTTTTGTGTCACTGTGATATTTCTTGTTACGCTGGCCAGAGTAAATGTTATATGTGTTTTAACCTTATCTTAACGTTTGTGTTTGTTTTTTTAACATTCAAACTTCGTTATTACTGAAGGCGATGTGGTAGCGTAGTGATTAAAGCGTTCGTTCGTCACGCCGAAGACCCGGGTTTGATTCCCAACATGGGCACCATGTATGAAGCTCATTTCTGGTGTCCCCCGCTGTGATATTGCTGGAATATCTACAGTGACGTAAAACTAAACTCACTTCGTCACTTGTTATTTTTGGTAAAAAAAATACCAAACATGATATTCCCTGAGCCCGAGGGGTGCGGGAACATAAGTAAACATCGAGGGACCAGTGAACAACATATTATCTTACCGAACACCTCAATGTTAAGTTTGAATTGTTCGAAGCATGGTACAGCTCATTTTACAGCCATCGGTAGAATTTACAGACAAGAAAAAGAAATTTAGAGTTCTCTTGCTTCCATCAATTTGTATTCGCAAAACATCGGTCATTTCCGTACATCATACGTGATTCAATGGTATTCGAGATAAAGAATCACTACCACGAAATGTCAAATAAACTCGGCATTCCCAACGGGGTACATAGTCAGTCTTACTCGCTTCTGAGCGGGGTGCACTGAAAATAATAGAAGAGCTCCCAGTCAGTCAGAAAGCGACATTTATCTGTGAGGTATGATCAGAATGGGCGTATATTATTGTTCATGTCTGTCTGTCTGTTTACGTGTAGTTTAACGCGCCACTCAACAATATCCCAGCCATATGACGGCGATCTAAATGAGAGAATCCAGAAATTGACGTCTTGACGATCGATCTTAGCACATTATCTGGAATGGTGCTGACTGCAGTGAGAACTAACTTATTCAATACAACCATGGGCAAATCTAAATTGTGGTGATTATATACTCTGCTAAAAATAACCGCCAAGTTATAAAGTTGGCAAACTTCTCACGTCTGCATTTATCGGGACCAAATAAACCCCGAGAAAGTACCTACATGAATTGTTGGACTGTGAAAACAATGGTTTTCTTTTGAAAAGTTAAAAGCGAAAACCTGAAACAAATGACAGAACTCAGCTCAACAACGTCATCAGCAAATAGCTGACAGAAGACTGAGTCTGTGTAAACTTGAGCTCGGTATTACTCGTTACGCTGCTCTTCTGTAAAGGAAAATACAGAGCCTATGTTTACGAAGACTCATGGTCAGATTTTTAGCAAAACTATGGACCCACAGACGCGGGGGTCAAGTCGGGACCTACATGTTTCCGGTGGACTGTGTGAGACAGCTGTAGGACAGGTTGATGTGGGTTCAGTCCGACAACGGTCGACCAGATATACCAATATTCCACAGGCTTTCAGCCAGGACATCGAGGCACCGTCCACGCGCAGAGGGCATGACTCGTCAATATCGTCTGCTGCGACGTCATTGGTTTCAAGGTCACAGAGCACGGTGGTAGTGATGTCCGCCATCTCACATACAGACTTGTTCCATGAGCAAGGCAATTCAAGGCACAACGTTATACTGACGACATTCTTCAGCCACACCTCCTTCACATCATGCAAAAAGCAAAGGTCACTTTTTCAACACGAAAACGCCCGACCCCAAACAGCAAGGCAGACAACAGTCTTCTGCGCATGTAGTTTTCTTGCCCTCAGAATCCCAGCATGTAAACCCAATCGAACGTTTATGGTGTGCTCTTGATAAAAGTCGGCGATCACGCCAGCAAAAGGCACAGAACCCCCAACAGCTGGCACAGGCACCGCAGGTAGAATGGCTGAATATTCCCCCGGCCATTTTGTACTCTGATTGGTTCCAGAGGGTGAGGAAACCAGGCATTTCTGGACTCTCATAGGGTTAATACAAGAAACTGACACTGATGACCTTCAGCTTGACACTCAGTAGTTTCACGTCTGCCATGATGACATTCGTTCGCGAGTGCTTAAAGATGTGAAAATGACAAATGAGTTATGAGATATATTTATAATTCATAATGTGTTGCTTGAATGACTGAATCGTGCTGAAATATGTTCCTCTGACATGAAAGTATTGTATATATTTTCGGATATACTTGATATTGTAGTACAAAAATATAAATTACAAAAAAGAAACTTCACAAAATGTAATTTTTAAAAATAATGAATAATTTTTCTCTGATGATACATCTATGTAACCGAAATAGGATCCCTATCTTTCGACTCTAGAAAAACGTTAGCAAAACCCATTCAAACCCATCCATTCGTCGTGCAAATGACGTCAGTGCCAAATCAGGTTTTGCACGTGCAGTCGATCACGTGATCTTCGCATCGAAGTTTTCTTCATTTGCACGTGTTTGCATTGGCCTCAGGAATTGAAAAAAACAATCTTTTAAACCACAATTCTAACGGTACTTTGAATGCCACGATTTACAAATATGCAACGTGAACGTGCCGTTGGCATGTTGCAAGTGGGAAGATCAGTTATTGAAGTCGCAAGAGCAATGGGATTCAGCCGTCGTGCTGAGTATGACTTGCGAGGTCGTCCGCAACAAACTGGTACCATTTCTGATCACCCAAGGTCGTGTCGTCCACGTGTGACGTCAGAAGACAGAAGACCGTCAAATCGTCCACCGTCACCTACGTGACAGATTTCTGCCGGCTACACAAACCAGGGCTGAGATGTTTAGAGGTCGAATGTCCTCACATACCATTCGAAATCGGTTGCGGGCTGCCAATCTCCATTCTCGACGTCCATATCGTGGGCCAATGTTGACTCCGTTTCATCAACGTCAACGTCTGCTGTGACCCAGTGAGACTGGAATCGATCCGTCTGTAGCGATGAATTAAGGTTTACCCTCAGATTCGCGGACGGCAGGCATAGAGTCTGGAGACGACGTCGTTAACGGCATGCCCAATGTTGTGTAGAGGAAGTAGACAGATTCGGGGACGGAAGTTGCATGGTGTGGGGTGCTTTCTGTGGATGCAACCGTTCCCGAATTCTGGTCATCCGTGGAAACTTGCGATGATCATCACCACAGACATGGTTTATGCATTTGAATCACACCCTTGTGAAAGATTAAGCATTTTCTCAAATGTCAAGAAAAAATCTAAATCTATTTTGTGAAAATGAGTTGCTTTCGGACAAAACACCCACAAGCCCTCGTGTCCCTAAAGAATATTGTTCTTGAGATGACCTTGACATCATGACCAGCCACTGTCGGGGGGTCATCTCAAATCGTCATACATATTTTCAAAATGTTCAGTCTTCGCGAAAATGTGAAGTCCTTTGATTACATTAGGTACCTGTTCAACAGTGCGATCTTACACCTGGATTCACATGGTACATCATGGCAGTTGAAAACGTCCTAGCATTAAGATAAGATGTGGAAATATTAAGAATCCGAATTCGGGTTTAGTCACTTATGCTCTAAAAATGGTATCAATGCTTTTATTGAGTTTACTACAGAACATTGATACCTGATGTCACAAGGCTGACCTGTAATATCAAATATCGATCTGATCTGGACCTAGACCCCTACAGGTCCATGTATTGGAGACGGAAATAGGTCGTACAACTATCGGTGATTGTATTAAAGATAGAGGGCAAGAAAGCGGATTATTCCTTCAACGCTGATGTCAAGAGAAATCAATACATGTGCAATACATGGTTAGACCATGTGGTATTTAAGCCGAGTATTGGCGGTATTGATGAACTGTTTCCTAAAAACATTATACTGGCTCTTTCAAACACGGACTTCTTTCTATGTTCCCTTAACGTGGTGCTTTCCAGTCACATAATACACCGACGTGAGATCTGCTTATGATACATGATCTGAGGGATATCGACCTGAATATTGTACTAATATTGTTAACAGTATCGAACGTTCTGGATAAGTAAATTTGATTATTGCGTGTGTCCTGGGGTGGGGTGTGTTGGGTGGAAATGATGACTCAGGGTTTGGAGTTTGTTTTAGGTTTGAAAATATATGACATTGTTCAACACAGTGCATTATTTATCCTGCAGAATCACCAAAATAGTCTATATTGACTTAATTGGCTTTAATTACGTAATACCATAGTCACTCAAATATTGGCGCGGATAAGGGTGACTACCCATCTCGTCTATTTGTGGCACCTTAAACTAATCAGTTAGCCGAATACGAGAAGTGAGAAAAAGAGGAGTAATGCTGTCGAGATGACTCTGAATGTCATTAAAATCAAACGTTTCGTGTGGAAACGCAAGATAAGACAGATCAGGTAAATTGGTTTATAAAACAGGACTGAGAGATTACATTCCCCACCCCCAAACGTACGCACGCTATTTCGAACCTTCCATTTGAGAAGACATCAGGAAATACTAAAGTGCAATGTTATCTACATTGAATTAACAAGAAAAGAAAATTTACTTAGAATATACCGAAATCGTAAGTAGATGCCTAGTGAATGGTAAAATGGTGTCTATTTTTCTTACTTCTACCAAAATTAATTATGTTTTCTTACGGCACAGTAATTGTGCTTTTCATGACATTTAGTGAAAATATTTTTATTCTGAAATTATATAATGCTTCTTTCTTTGTTAGTATGGAGCATACTATTCAATCACCTCGTTTTAGAATTGGTGCCATATTAAACAGCCTTCGACAGCAGCGTAAGTGCGGCGATGATGCCAATGAAATGTTTCAAACCCTGGGACCTGTGTTACGAAGTGAGTGAGCGAGTGAGTTTAGTTTTACGCCGCACTCAGCAATATTCCAGCCATATTGCGACGGTCTGTAAATAATCGAGTCTGTAACAGACAATCCAGTGACCAACAACATGAGCATCGATCTGCGCAATTGGGAACCGATGACATGTGTCAACCAAGTCAGCGAGCCTGACCACCCGATCCCGTTAGTCGCCTCTTACGACAAGCATAGTCGCCTTTTATGGCAAGCATGGGTTACTGAAGGCCTATTCTACCCCGGGACCTTCACGGGTCGTGTTACGAAGCACAGACACCTTGCCTATACCAGTGGCTTTTCTTCTGTGTACTAGCACGTGAGTTCGCACTTGTCTGTCTCAACACGTAAATAACTTGGTAGTCAATTAGGGAACGCCAATCTTAACGAACATTTGACACGGAAGTGAAGTTTTTCTATCACTGATTCGACCGGTACATCAAGTCTCAGGCTGACGCAACGCTCAAGTTGACCTCCTTGGTCAGAACAAGGTGACTTGTTATCTGACTGGTTTATTTATTTTTATTGCAATTTGTTCTACCCCTTTGCCAGTATTACTGGACTAAAATACGTATGTCGGTGCCAACATCGGCTGCCATTTTTACCATCTAATCTCGGTCACGAGTCCATACTTGCACCTGTGTCCTGGCACGGATTGTGGTGGTGAATTCCTCGTAATTGTCCTCGGCTTTTTTGAAAGTTCAAGAAAATTTTAAGGGAAAAAATACAAAAGAAGACAAAATTTAGTTCCCAAGTGAAGAAATCGGGCGTATTCCCAGGAACCCGGTCATGATCTGAGTTACTTCCCCTTGATGTCAACAGGTTGTCAGATAAATAAAAACAGAACCTGTTGCTTAAAACCTTTTCACAGGTTTGGTGGCAAAGCTGTTACCTAATTCTATTAACTTGATTTTCATTTTAAAACAGAAGTGGCAAACATTTTGACAAAAATAACAATTTTACTTCTTTCATAATAGTAATGATTGACAAATCTGAATACTAAAACAGGTCTTGGAGCCAAATCACCTTTCTATGTAACTAAAGAATCTGTTGGCACCAATGCTTAGGGCTCATGTAGGGCGACCATACCACATAAGGGCTCTGGGATAGTTTGACGAGTTTCACTTTAACCACTAGACTACCCCTTTGCCCCCATAATATAGAGGATGGCATTAAACCAAAATATGAGAAAAGTAATGAAACAGGGAAACACGCTGCTATCAAACACAGAAAAAAAAATCTAAAATGATATGTGAAGAAAATTTTATTTTCTGACATTGTATGTACACATATGTAAAAATAACTTCTATGTTTAATAAACATGTTTCATGATAGAACAATATCAGATAGGTACATAATGAATTATAAGGAATAATATACTCCTCAAAACAGCTACAGAGTACCACATTGAGAAGGCTGGTATAAGTTTCACTGTATCACATAAAACATTCATTAACTTCTTTTCAACAGTGCATACCAGGTTGAGATGAGCCGGCATATCACCTTGTAACTGTTCCCTACATTCAAAAGTTCATTATCAAACACATTTCACATTTCATGAATGTTTCAGCACATTTCAACAAGATGTATAATACCTGGAGTCAGAACACCATTTCCATTTGTCTTCTTCATTAATCATTTAACACCATTTCCATTCCATCATCACGGTGTCAGCTCATTCCATATTTCCTTGAAATTCAATGGTAATATCAAGCTGGTTAAAATTGAAAAGACCATCACACTATGGATTTTGTCACGATTTCAAACTAAGTTAAAAATATTGTTGTGTGTGGTGTCTGGGAGTAGGTCAGTAACATGTAAACCTAGATGTATAACGGTTCCTTTGTGTGGCCTGGTAAAATAGAGGAAAATGCTAAAAGCAACCCAATAGAGTATGAGTAACCATGGTAACAGAGTCAAGGAGAACACTTTTTCCTGGCAACATAAAGGACAATCTCTGAGAACAACCCAATTAAGTAAGAGTAACCATGGTAACAGAATCAAACAAAACACTATTTTCTGTTAAAACAAAGGACAACTCTGAGAACAACCTAATCAAGTAAGCATTACCATGGTAACTGAATCAAACAAAACATAAAAATTTGCTGGGAAAATAATAGAAAATTCTGAACGATATGTAATCATGTAAGATAACCATGGTAACCAAATCAAGTAAACCACATTCACTTGACAGTGAGGAAGTATGGTGTTAAGTTTTATCACAGACATGCCCAGTGTGATATGGCTCTCAAACATCTTCCTCCTCCTTGTAACCCACGACCCAGGACCACCTTGTTGAGCTGACATCACCTTGAACAGTGTCGGGGATACAGCACAAAAGGGACATAACTCTGCACAGCAAATTTCAATGCCCTTGCCAGCTGGGCCACCAGTGTCTAGACTGTCTTTCTTTCCAAAACATCAAAAGTGTCACCTCTGTTAGAAATTCACCAAATCCTGACATCAGTGGTAAACATTTCAAAATCCTTTAGCACTGGCTATATTAGCATCTACAGACATAACAAAAACTGTGTGCACATTATATAAATATAGACTGATTATTTGTTCATTTACCTAAAAATATTAAAGACAATACATAGTCAGTGATACAACTGCTAACACAATTTATGTCCCAACTACTCAAAATGAGCCAATAAAAGTCATTCTTAAAAGCGTAACTTTTTGGCCAATCAAATACCACAGAACACTAGTAACATAAACACTGATGTAAAATTGTCAGTATATCCCTGCTATATATCACTTCATAATGTATGGGATTGTCAACATGTATTGAATATTGAGTTATGTATTGAGTCCTGCTCGTAAGGATCCCGTAAATACTGGGACTCTCATTTCATTACTTTTAAATGTCAATTCCATAAAAACAAAATTGAAATTCTTAGGCAAATGAAATGAAAATCAACTCTTTTAAACCACACAGACACTGCAGTCCTTATCATAATGATTTCTACACCTTCTAAGTTGTGTTATCAGAATAATAGGCAGATATATTTATCCTCAAAACTTTGTTAAGTTAGTTGGTTTGTTGAACAGTTTTTCAATTATATACAGTGGGCTGCTTGCACTGGGAGGAAAACGCAAAGTAATAAAGACCTTAGTCATCTAGCACAATCAGGATCAAACAGGACTGAACTCTGTCCATGTCGTTTCAGACGTCCACAATATCATCGCCAAACATCCAATAAAATCATGTTTGAAAAGCTGTTAATGCCCAAATATGACACCACAAAGAGTAGGATAAAATCAGATATCCAAAGTGAAGATACCTCTTTCAAATTCAATTACTTTATCAAAGAAGTACTCAAGATAATGTTTCCCCCCAATCCAGCAACAATATCAAATGGTTTGGTCCCTCTTTAGTCATGTATGGCAGTTGCTGAGATTTATAGATGAATAGGATCACAGGCTAACTGTAGTGCAAATGGGGTTGCGCAGCATACAGAATATGACAAGTCTTCATGAAAGAAAGGTCATTTTGTCTACGCTGCGCAACCCATTTGCACTACAGTTTACCCGTGATAGGATACAGCTGTGCTTCTAAGGATACTCCATTGTGTTCCTCATAACATGATAAACAAGTTGACAATCATAAAAACTCACTTCTTTATGTGTAACTCTTCTAAGCACCTTTCAAAACCTGATATATCAATATATTTTCATAAACATATATAGTGGAAGCTGTCAAAAACGGCATCTGTCTAATTCAGCAACTTGTCAACACCAGATTAAAATCCAAGTTCTTTCCGTAGCGTGTACATTTATCATCAGTTGTGCAATCTGGCACATTGTCTATTATTTCCTCAGTTCCAATGCGTGCCAGATTAGACAGTTTCCACTGTACATATCCTCTAAATTACAAATGTGATTTTAAGTGAAATGTCAAGCTGCAGCTAACAGGTTACAACGAAGACTGATGTATGTTACAGCTGACCAGTGCGGAGTGGTAAGTGGGCTTACGGGGTATGCTAGGTTTGAGGAACATACATTCAACTTGTGTAAATCATTGTGCCAATCAGTGTATGCATGCAAGCAGAGAGTGCAAGTGCTAGCATTTGGAAGTGATGTGAACCACTCAATCATCTGTATGGTGGTGACACACTTGTAAACACAATCTGATTGGAATGGACTTCGAACTCATGATTGATGGTTTCTGAGGTGGCAGTAGGACACAAGACTGCACAGCAAATTGGATGTCTTGGCCTCTCATTTCTTTGTTTGTTGTTTAACATCACACTCAGCAATTTTCCAGCTATATAATGGAGGTTTGTAAATAATCAACTAACAATGGGCTTCACACATTGTACCAATGTTAGGAATCAAACCCAGGACTTTAGCGCGACAAGTGAACACTTTAACCACTATTCTACCCACAAGGATTTGTAAAGAACCATTCATATCATGTTTTTTTCTTGTAGATAAACATATCCATATGTTGTTGCAATTTACATATAATTACACAAATACACAAATATACACAAATTATATTTTGCCTGAAACAGATAATAGTGAATGTTTCAACAGAAAGTGCATCATCTTGAAAGTTTTCTACTGATCTTCATTAAGAAACGACATGTCACACATTCAGTATTGGTTTGTGATAATGCAATGCTTAAACTGTCATAATATTTCCCCAAATGAGGCTAGACTTCTAGGCTAGGAATTTACATATGCTTGCTAGTCAAGGGCCCACTTCACAAAGTGATCATAGCACTACGACAGCTGCAAGTCTGTGGTAAAAGTATGGGAGTTACGATCATCTTAGCACCACAACTGCTTTGTGACATGGGGTCTAGGTAAGTTTCACTGGTGTGAAAGGAACCTTTAAGACTGATAGGAAAGTGGGTATTTACAGGATAATTCTACCACTTCAGCATCACTATTCAGGCCAATAAATGTTTGATGATAATTTCTGTCTGAGCTGGTTGTGCTATGGCTTGAGTGTTGCAGCTATGTGAACGCAAATCGGTCACATGTAGCGCCAAATACAGAAATACACGGATTACTCGTGTCTACATAGAAAATAACCATCTCTTAACTCAGTAAACTACATGATGAATACATTTCTTTAAAACAGTTACCTACTCTGTTGTGTTCTCAAATACAGCCCTTTGAAATATTTCGGTAGTTTTGATTTTCCTATACTGTTTTTACTTACCAAATCTTACATTTAGTTAGATAGATCTAAATTAATTATCATGTTTGGACTGCCCTCAAATAATCAAGTAGTAAATCACATTTTACTACCTGTGAAAAGATTGATCTAAACTTCAAGCATTAAACAGCAGGATATATCCTTTGCTGAATATCTCAAATTACTGAATGGTTTACTGCAATGAAATATGACAAGCCTAGTTGTTTTACTAGGAAATGGCAACACTTAGATATGATGATATGGCTTTCTAATTTAGCACATACACAGTTTAACATACTCTAACTAATATGCCCACTACAGCGATAATATTTTCACCCAGCTTCTGTCCGTCTATATATGTACATCCTCTTATGTGTATACAATTTTGTACTAACTTGACGATGTAAATGCCAACATATGTCATTCTTCTACCTGTACATGTAACTTGAAATGGAATAAAAAAAATTTTAAAATGTTAAAATCTAACATTATTTATTCTGAAATGTTATAGAATTTTGTTTCTACAATTTGACTTTGTAACTCGATGAATACAATGAGGTCTGATGTATAATATCCTGCATTAGTTTACTGTTCAGTGACCTCATTGTGAGATAGCAGGAAGCCGGAACTACTTTGATGAAAGGATGGTGGGGTAGTCTAGAGGTTAAAGCTTCCATTCGTTACTCAGAAAGACCAGGTTCAAATCCCCACATGGGTGATGTCAATTTCTTGTGCCTCCTGCCCTGATATTGCTGGAATATTGCCATAAGTGGCATAAAACTAAACTCACATGATACTTTCAATGGGAATCTGTGGGGTTGTCAAGACAGTCTGAGTACAAACCTTAAAACTGTCTTGAATATTTGAAGATGTTAATATTATTAGCAGATGCTGTCTTGTTTTCTAGCCAAGTAAATTATGAATACATGATCAGAAAAAAAGGTCAATATTTTAGCAATATAATGCTGTTGCATTCAACAAAACTGGTGCTATGTGGTTGACAAACACAACGATGAGCCTGTTTCCTAACTCTAATTGTGACTGTTCCCTTAAACTGAAATGTGAAGCAAATCTGCTTATTAAAACTATGGGCAGGTAATTTGAGATCCTGAGAACCATGTACTTTGTAGATGGAAGTTATGGCAATTCACCAAAATGTGAATTTTGGAGACATAGAGGATGCTAGAATTCACAAATCAAATTGTGCAATTTTTTTTAAAATGTAATTGGCTCCTTACTTGAATGTGTCTTTTCATATCATTCACTCAAGTTGCATATGTGGAGCCAGTTGGTGCGAAGGACCAAATGCCATCATCACGAAATGAGCAATGAAGTCGGCACAAATGAAATAACTTGTCAAACATGACTTACAAAATAAATTTACAAACCTTCATTATACAGAAATATATTCTAGTATCTGAAATCTTCTAACAAAAACATCAGTCATAATCTGAGGTGTATGGTTACTTCTTACTTCCATTCTGGAAGCCCTTAATAACACTTGATGATTACCTCTAACTTTGACAGTCATCAGTTTACAGAATCAAATAATCTTACAGTCGTCCTGAGTCTTAATTTCAAAGATGATATAGAAATACCATGTCATATTTTGTTGTGTGAAGATTATAAACACCAAAACCAAATGACATACAAAAATATTTTACATTTTACAATATATTATACATATATTATAGCTGTATTAACAGCTGCGGCCCCCATCAAACATGATGCACCACACGAGCATGAGCTTCTGTTGTTGCTGACTTTGTCGGTCGCACAGAATAGTTCTCTCTTTCTGGTGTGTTATTAGCTACAGGTATGATAATCACGTGATCGTTGTTGTGCCACTCTCGTAACAAGATGTGGCCATTTTGTTGTGTTTGACTGTTGTAAAGGTTGGCGTCACTCTTCGAGTGTGGAAGACCAACGTTGTGCTTGAGTAAATCTGGTTCACTGCGGACATATGGCAAGGTCTGGGCTCTTTTCATAGCCTGGTTCTGGTCATACTTTGCCTGAAAGACAACAGAAGAAAACTGATGTACTGGAATCAGTTCCTAGCTGTTAGTGAAGGTCTGGGTTAAAATACTGGCCTTCCGTAATCCATGCTTGTTGTAAGATGTGACTAACAGGATTGGGTGGTATGGCACGCTAACTTTGTTGCCACATGTCATCAGTTCCTAATTGCTCAGATCAATGTTCATGTTGTTAATCATTGGATAATCTGGTCCAGACTCGATCATTTACAGACCGCTGCCATACTGCTGGAATACTGCTGATTGCAGCATAAAAGAAAACTCACTCAGAGTAGGAGGCAAGCCAGAAACTGGGAGAAGACTTGTTCCACTTTGGTGGAAGGACACTCGGATTCAGAAGTTTCACAAGCTGATCCTGGCTTAACAGAGAGTATGAATGGCCTGTCCGACCGCTGGAGACAGGCTAGATTTCTGTTGGACAGCCTAAATTTACAGCAAGCCAGCCCAATGGTCTGGTAATATTTTTTACACGTTCCATACATCAGAGTAAATCCTGCTGTCTGGTCTGAATCCAATTTGGCCTGGTAACATTTTGAGTTTCCTGCCCTATTGTCTGTCTTAGTTTTTGGCTTATTTTATACACTGCTTAACAAGGGGTTTAGCTCTTCTCTTGTACACATACTCACCATCAAAAGTTTAGACTCAATAGTGTAAATGTAGCCACTTACTTCAGTCAACTGTTCTAAACTTGATTGTGCAAAATATTCTATACTGTTCAAAGGTACTGTTTACACATGAATTGATGTATTGTAAAACAAATTCGTAATGTTGAGATGATTATTGTCATGAGTTCCACAAATGATGAAACTGAGTGAAAATTGGTGAATTCTTCACACAACTTTAAACCAAAACACAGCTGTTCACATGCATGATATTTGCACATGCTTTTCTGCAATTTAATGCAAGATCCTCATGCAACTCATCTGCATAAAGTTTGCAGTTGGTCCCCCAAGTTAGTGGAGAAATTGATCTTCGATGTAACCATACACATATACATGACATACAGTTAATGCTTTAAGTGAGTCTCAACTTTTGATGGGTAGTACATTATGTGATTTCTTGAGAGCGGACTCATAACTGAGAGGAGTTAAAATACTAACTAAAAATGAATAGAAATTTGAAATGATAACCATTGATAACCAATGAAATGACACATCCCTTGAAAGGTACAATTTGCAAATGGATCTTATACTTTCAGTTCATAGAAAAACGACACATGAGTGTATTTAAAATCATCCCAAATCATCAAAAGTCACAAGTTTTCTATAAGGGTAATTTGAATAGCTAGGTTTATCAATATATAGTTACAGTTTTGGAGTTATGGTCTGGCAACAAGCACAACCCTCATATTAAGCCCAATGTGTCTTCAAAGAAGGGAAAATATAATCAAAATGGTAAAATACCAAAGCATCAAAAGATACCAGTTGACCACAAGGCATGTTACATCAAGCTTCCACAAGAAATATTCAGTGATTTTGGAAACAGACAAGACCATTGCTGTATCTTCTCATTTTCAAAAACAGAACTGTATCTTGCAAATCACATCATTTATTCACACTTAGTTGGTGAGTAAGCAAGTATGGATTTACGCTGCTTTTAGCAATATTCCAGCAATATTCCAGCAATATCACAGCGGTGGACATCAGAAATGGCTTCATGTGGGGAAATGAACCTGGGTGTTCAGTGTGACGAGCAAACGCTTTAACCACTAGGCTACCCAACCACTCCACATTTACTTGGAAAACACTGAAGACTGACAATTTTCAAATTTAATGTTATAATTAAGTCATAATTAGCTTGTACACCCACCTTATTATATGACAACACCCCGAATATTGCCACAAGCATTCCTAATACATTTGTTGGGGTGACTGGATTTTTCAGCACCAGTAACGATCCACTTATAATAAATATTCTTTTGGTGGCATTGGCGACAGCATAGCTGAGTGACGTCACCATGGAGAGGAGGGTGAAGGCGAAGATATTGTGGCCCATGTTGCAGAGTCCATCCAACATCAACATCAAAAGCATGTACAACTTGTTATTGCTGTTTAACTGAAATACACAAAACACGCATTAAATCTCAACCTTCGGACATCAAAACACTAATTATACAACCTGCTAACCAAAGATCACTAACCAAAGATCATTGAATATTAGAGTTAGTGAATTTAGTTTTGCACCACTGTTACCAATATTCCAGCTACGACAAGCGACTCCAAAAATCAGTTTGACACATTGTATGGGAAGCCTGCTTTACAGTATTAGAATCAGGATCACCTTAGGCACTCAACTCACACCTTTAACGCCTTACATTCAAAGACACTTGTAGCAGGTGTATTGCTAAGATTGTTCACTGAGTTTCCTCATTGGTCAAAAGAAAAGAATAAGAAAAGAATTAACTTAAATACTTACAAATTGTTCATCATGTAAGATCCTGCGAAGGTCAAAGAGTACCCAGAGTGGGAGGAAGCAGACAGTTGAGATGCGAGTGATGACAACGAGAAGACGCATGTGATGAAGGCCGGTATCTTTCAAACACTGTGCACAAAGACACGCAAATACTCAGTATGCTCAACAGGTCAACAGTTTATAACATCCAGGTCCAAAGTCAAAACCAGAAAATATTTTTTCTTGTATAAAATTTAACCTTTGTTTGCAAAATCCAATATCTTTGATGGAAGAGATAAATAAAGAGTTAACTGACTATTGAAACCAAATTCTTGTTCTTTAATGCCACATTCAGCAATATTCCAGTGAAATAATGTTTCAGTAAAATGATCAATCAGTTGGTTTTTACCCAGGTTCTTATCTATAAATCCAAAAAAGAATTGTCTGTTGGGGGACATAGTCTGTTGTTTCGTTTGATTTACAGAAACATAAATGGATTGGTTAGCCAATCAAATGACATGGAATCACAGTTTATATATTTCTAGAGATCATGGTACATCTGAATGATATTTCCATGACATCATGCTATGCAACATTTTTCACTTCCACCTGATATAAATATGAAGCATGGCATGCCGTCCACCTCCAGTATAAATGGGAGGCTGGTGGTAATAGTCCAGGCACTGGATGTTATGTAACACTTATTTATGACATAGTACCTGCAACAAATACCTGCTCCACTAAATTAAAATCAAAATTAACATGCTATTGTATTTGCAAGAGTAAGTTCATGATAGAACTGAACTACATTTAGGAGACACTTCCCGCCCCGCACCCCTATAGCCCCTCATTTACAGTGACCTTTTGAATGACGCTCCCGAAGTCGGGATCTAAATCCTGACTCCTTCACAAGTCACAAAGCACAAGAAATGGCTACAACATGAATTCCTTCTTCAGTAATCAAGTAAATATTTTCTGTAATTGTTGACACAGACCATACATTTTGTACTTACCATTTTTGAAAAAATAGTTTGCAATGAAAAGCAGAGTGTTGCAAATAAGGCACTTCCAAGCCCGACATAATCAAAAGCCAGCTCTGTGACTGTTGCTATGACAACACCGCCCATGATTGGAAGCAGGGATAAATATACCTGTAATAAAGATGACAGAGCTTTGAGACTCTCATTGATGGGTGGTGATGGGTAGTGTTGGACGATGTGAGGCAATGTGGGATTTGTGGAGTTGGAAGGTGAGTGAGTTTTGTTTTACACCATATTAATGTTATTGTTATTATTATTATTATTATCATTATTATTATTATTATAGTAGTGGTGTGGCATGGCATGTGATGGTGTGTGGCGTGGTGTGGTGGTGCATGGCATGGTATGCGGCGTGGTGGCATGGCTTGGTGTGGAGTGTGTGGCGTGGCATGGCGTGTGGGGTGGCACGTGGCATGGCATGTGGCGTGGTGTGTGGGTTAGGTTGGTGAAATCCAGGTCTTGAACACTACGGGAAGGAGTGAGTGGGCATGGCATTGCATGGCGTGGTGTGGCCTGGCAAGTGGAGGGTTGTGCGGGTTAGGTTGGTGAAACAGCTACAGATATATGAACAGACAAAACAAACTCCAGAAACAAAAAAAGGACATAGGAATACATTCATAGCTCTCTGCCATTCCTAGTGAAAGCACCTCAGAATAAGGGACAAAGTCACTGAACCATTCATAAAATGACCCTGACAGCTGATTGAGACTGCTTTTATTACCATGTGGAGACACACTGATCTTGCCTGTGTGCAATGGCTGAGAACCAATACATAGGCAAGACCTGTGTGCTTAAATCAGCGTGTTGTAAACTTGGTATGCAGCTGCTGTTGTTGTTGCTGCTGCAGCTGCTGCTGCTGCTGCTGCTGATGCTGCTGCTGTGTTCTGTGTTGTTTCCCAAATCATTTATTATTTCCTCACCACTTTAATGGTTCCTTCAACAAATATTGTCTGGGCATTTCATAGATGACAAAACAGTTCCAATGAACAAGCTGAATAGTTCAGCCATCACATTGATGTTATTGATTCTATGATTAAACTATTTCTGAGGAAATCCATATGTCTGTTATTTTGCTTCTTTATGGAATATACCTACCACAAGTGAGTGAGTTTAGTTTTACGCCGCTTTTAGCAATATTCCAGCAATATCACGGCGGGTGACATCAGAAAATGGGCTTCACATATTGTACCCATGTGGGGAATCAAACCCGGGTCTTCGGCGTGACGAGCGAACGCTTTAACCACTAGGCTACCCCACCGCCCCCACCTACCACAAATTCCATGAACTGCAGTATTCAATAAATCATCACAAAAATCACCACACGTTTTCAGCAGGTATTTTCCACAAGCTAGTTTTGTCAACAACAGCTACAGGTATCTAATTTAACTTACACTTGAGCAACTTAAAATGACAAACAAGCAGGAAGAGTTTGACAAAAGATTTTATGTTTTGCTGCTGATTCATGAAACAAAATCACCATGACAACGTAAAATCATATCCTGTTGACCTGAAAACAGCTGTGACAAGACTGAATATACAGACGGTTTATGACAGCTTAAATTATAGTACTAAATCAATACCAGAAACAGATAGGCATAATCTCATCATTCGTAACAACTGGCAAAAAGTAACTGAAAAACCATAAATATATCAGTAACCATCCATGAACAGATAAAAGTTTTTGTTACCATGGTAATACCAATACCTAAAGTACTGACATGTAGATGTTATTCTACCTTCCAAATGTCCCTGAAATGATGCAATTGTAACAGAGAGCTTTTAAATTACTCCAGCAATAAATATCGTGGCGGGGAACACCAGAAATGGGTTTCCACACATTTTACACACAAAAAAAGATTGAATACCATTTACTGTTGGCTAACATAATTACTGGTTCATGTGTCTCTTGTATAGTCTTTCTCATGACCTGACATATCCTTGATACATTATTCTGTCATATCGGTCAATCCGAATGGTGAATCTGCAGCATTTATCAAAATTATCGCATATCAGAATATTATAGCTTAGGAATTATGGCTATGAAGTATGTTACTGATAGTTTGAAGACAGACTGCCAAACACACAGACTTCATTCTTATCATCAGCTGATTTTCTGTAAACAATAGAGATTGATATCATGAGCATCGATCGACATAGCTGAGACAATGATGTGTGAAGCAAGTCAGAAAGCTTGGCTAGTCAGGTCTTAGAACAAGAACGGGTTGCTGAATGCCAGTTCTAACCCAGATCGTCATATATCCAAAGTAGACATTAGCTACAGCAGAAGACACATCTGGAGATTCTGTGTCGAACACCTGACACTAACAACTCAACACAGAATATTACTTTAAAAGCTAACGTTTACTGTTTCAGACCTTCTAGATCCAGCAGCTGTCACTTTAGAGGTTGGGTAAGGTTGATTAGAAGTTGGGTAAGTTTTCATTCTAACTTATAGATAATGTTAATAAAAGTCACCATAAATTCACCATTATCAACTGATAAATGTTGGGGTTGTGTTGAATACTTACAAGCAGAGTCTGTGTTTCCCCCAGAATAATCCTTGATAATATCACAGTGAACATTGGAAGTGTAGCTTTAACTGAAAAAAGCAAGGGAGGTAACCATGGGTGAGTGAGTGAGTGAGTGAGAGAGATAATATTTAACGTCACATTGGCAGTATTCCAGCAATATCTTGACGAGAACATGTTTGATATTGAAATGAAATATGTATATGTCAAGGTAGAGACTGCAATTTGGTAGAATCAGAGATTCTACCAGTAGAAACTGCAATTGGAGTCTCCATTCAATTGTCAATATCCAGTTCAGCTGGTAGAAATGCTGATTTATCTGTGGGAATAAAAGTATGCATTTTACTCAGGTATAGACTGTTTCCAGTTTCAGATACATTTATTACAATATCCACATATCTTTTTACACAGGTAGAAAGGAAGATAGCAATAGTACTGAACTTTATTTTGACATACGTTAGCTGTGGTTGTTTGACACTTTGTAGAACATTTTACTCCTTGATTCTTATGACGACATGTGTCAGTTATGCAGCTGCCCTTACAAGCACATACGAGGGTTGGCTGAAAAGTTCTCAGCCTGAGTTGTTTTTCCCCACCAGGTAGAGACAGGTGTTTGCCACCAATGAGGACAATCATTTAGTGAATCATAGACACAAGAACTACAAACATACTAATAGTTTTATCTCAACTACAGCTCTTTTGGTAAACCTATCCTCTGAAATCATCAGAAATGGACAAAACTGAATACAGGGCAGTCATCAAGTACTTGCAAAAGAAAGGGATGTCCCCAACACAGATACATGCTGACATGGTCTCCACTCTAGGGGATGATGCTCCTTCATTTTCCACAGTAAAGAAGTGGGCTGCAGAATTTAAGCGTGGCAGACAAAGCCTTGATGATGGCCCACGCTCAGGAAGGCCTTCAACAGCAACCACTCCAGAAAACATCACGCGAGTGCTCGATATGTTGATGGATGATCGACGATTGACTACTCGACGTATTGCTAGTGTAGTGGGCATCTCTCATGAGAGGGTTGAGCATATTATCACCAACAAATTAGGAATGACGAAAGTTTCTACAAGATGGGTGCCAAAGCTCTTGATAGCAGAACAGAAACGTGTCAGGTTCCAGACGTCCCTTGACAATTTGCGTCGTTTTGAAGCAGATCCCGATGATTTTGTGGCACGATTTGTAACCATGGATGAGACCTGGATACATCACTTTCAACCAGAAACAAAACTACAGTCAAAACAGTGGAAGCATCCTGATTCACCAGCTCCGAAGAAAGCCAAGTCTGTTCCTTCAGCTGGAAAGGTGATGGCATCAGTCTTTTGGGATTCCAGGGGTATTCTGCTCATTGATTATCTTGAAAAAGGTCAAACTATCAACAGCAGATACTATGCTGATCTACTGAACCAGTTGCGAGAAGCAATCAAAGCCAAACGACGAGGGATGATCGCTAAAGGTGTCCTCTTCCACCAAGACAATGCGCCTGTTCACAAATCGGTGGTGGCCATGTCAACAACATCAGAAAATGGACCTTATTCACCTGATTTGGCTCCTTCTGACTTCCACCTGTTCCCCAAAATGAAAAAGGAACTCGCCGGTCGCCATTTTGCAAGTAATGATGACGTCATTTCCGCTGTGACTGATTTTTTTAGGGTTGCTGAAGAAGATTTCTTCCTGACTGGGATTCGGGCTTGCAGCATCACTGGCAAAAGTGTGTGAACTTGGAAGTAGACTATGTAGAAAAATAAATTACAAACGTGGACTTTGTAACTTTTTTTCACAGTGAGGCTTAGAACTTTTCAGCTAACACTCGTACATTTGACCCATTTGACATTTGTCCATTCTGGGAAGACGGGTGTAGGGCAAATGCCCAATTGGATATTACCCACCTAAGAATATTATTGCCTGGTCATTTCCCCACCTCATTGGAAAGCAGTGTCTTTATAATGATTACTGATCATTAATTGAATTACATCTGAATGAATTTGAACTTTCTGTTTTTGAATGACATGTAGGAGTTGGGGGAATTAAAGACAGCACGCATTTAACATCTCACTGTAAACAATATTAAAATAGTAAATCACTAAAAAATTTCCTGACAACTACAAGATCAAACAACAACCTAAAAAAATGGATTTTTCCTACAACCAACACCAGCATGTAAAGAAGGTGTGACATATTGTTTTCAGTTTACATTTTACAATATATGAAAATAAACTTGGGTTTTCTAAATATTCACGGACTTGCATAAATGTAGAATTGCAATCTCTACCCTGACAGATTTGTGTTTCTACTGTTAGGGATTGTGATTGTATAGGTTATCTTATATATCAGAGTCTCTACCAGTAGAGACTCCTATTGCAATCTACACTAGTAGGATCGGAGATTCTACCAGCAGAGACTCCAATCGCAACCTCTACTGGTACTTACTCCGATCGCAGTCTCTACCCTGACATATACACTATAAAACGCTGTCGTCAAAGGACAGTAAAGCAGGTAGAATATCACAATTAGAATTAAAACTTTAGGTAAAGTTAAACTAATATCACTATGTGAACAATACAATATAAAAACAGACTATAGCTCGCCAACAACTGAAGGTAGATCACCATGTTAGGGGCCATGGGAACTTAGAGTACCTTTGCTAATAGCATGGACTCTGGTAGGATTTACATTATCCCTTCAGCCGTTAACAATTTAGGAAATGTAGCCATAACTTAAAAAGACAAGTATTCTACGATTATAAATATTGGAACGTTTTGATATACTTAGTTTGAATGTTTTGGGACTATGTACCCTCTCAGTAGGACAATAATTTTACAGTGCTTTAAGCCCCCTCGAGGATACAGCCACTAACACTCTGTGTCACTAATTCAAACTTTCAATCATTACATATTTATGAATTTACAATTCATTTTTCAAATCTATTTCTTTCAAAAATGCAATAATTAAATGAGAACTAACATTGTTAAAAAGATCCTTCATGGCTCATGATTTAAAATAGTTATCCCTTGTGACAGAATATTCCACAGTGTCAGGCAAGACATGCTTGACTGTGATTCTTTCATCAAAGTAGATGCAGAACAGAGGATCATCGCCTTTCAACAGGTAGTCATGTGTATATCTGATGTGGCCAATACGACATCGTCACATGATGACCTCTTCAAATCTGGACTGCAACCTAAGGAGGTGTAGCCAATATTGGGTTTTATAGCATGTAATTTATCAATGCCTACTTGAGTGTCCCACTTCTTCTGCATCAGATGACGGATGAAAGTTCTAATGCTGGCTTTGTAATCAGAGTATGGAATAAGAAGTGGTGTCACAGATTTGTTGGGTGCTGCCTTGACAGCAAGATCGGATATTGTATTCCCAGAAATGCCAATGTGGTTGGGCAACCATCATCACTAACAATCAAACCATCTGTAAATCACTCAGTGGATCAGGTACCAGATATATATAATTTAATGCCACACTCAGCTCGATGATGGTGGCTTGTAAATATTCAAGTCTGGGAAAGACAAACAAGTGATAGATAACATTTCAACTCTTCACATCATCGGAGAATAATGAGACACATGGCTGAGCAACTTTTCATTTTGTCATCTCTTTCAGCAAGTACAGGATTGTACGGACCTACTTAACTGGAATCTGAAGGGACATTTCAAAATAAAGGATGAATGATACCATTTCTAACTTCAGAGGTACTGACTACCTGAATGTTGACACTAGGAACAAAGCACAGTGACAATAAACATATACTGAGCAAAAGTAGTTAAGGATGTATGTAAAGTTTGAAATTATGAATAAAGATCTATTTATTAATTGACAGTCTGATGACATATCATAAAAAACACCAATATCTCTAGATCATTTTGTCCATTTTAACATGGAATATTTGGTATTACACTTCCACAGTAACATACAGACACAAATACTTGTGTTAGGTTGAGTCCCATACAGGATTTGAACCCTCACCCTTGGAGTCAGGCATCAAACAGCCACCAAATCAGTTAAATGACTGACATGTTATTATCAAATGTTAACAAACAAAGTAATGCACTAAGCAAGGGGTCATCTCCCCATGACCAGGATCAGTAGTATAGGGAATGATAGTCCGAAAACACTTTTCAAAAACCCCTCTAAAAAGCCTCATTTACTAAATGAGGCTTTGGTGGGACCATTAGCTCTTGCTATTATTGCCCCTACTACAAAGCCACGCCATCACGTTTACCGTGACTTGGCAGGCGGTAACACTGTGCCGTACGGTACGATCAATAATTTGTTGTAAGTTTTGACCGACCATATAGGATCGGTGGCTCGCTTACGGTTATGTTATGTTTACCTCGATGAAACAGTTTAACGTGAACCGCCTATGATCTCTTTGGTGTTCGTAATAAAGGCTTGTTGGGCTTTTTGTATCCCCTGTTCTATGTACTTTTTTTTCTCATCCTCGCTGATAGCAGACTTACGAGACTTGGACCGAATATCTTGTTTCATTCCGTTATATTTTGTGAGTTCAGATAGGATTGAACGAAACTCCTCTTCTGAGATCTTACTGTCAGAGAGTGCCGTGGAAATACGCTCACTAACTGTGTTCAGCTTTGCTTCGGCCAGAACCCTGATCTCGTCGTGTTTCAATGCCTTACGATTAAGTCTGCGTGATACTAACTTAAGCGCCAACCCTACCAACCCTGCCACCCCAGCCGTTATTTCAATACCTAGCACTATAGGTGCAGCCACGATGGTGGTTAACAACCCAACGCCTGCCGCCCCTAGTCCCATGCTGGTTGCCATAAGGGTAGTGTCAGCCCCATCCACGATATTGAAAGCTCTATTGTATTTTTTACATAGTGCTTTCCGCGTGTCACGGTCTTGTTCTAGTTGACGTTTTACATCACATAACTGCCTCAAGCGGAACCCATCTACGGTTTCCAACGTCTTAGCTACTTCCTCTACGACTGGGTACAGACCCATCCTATAATATATATTTTGAAAGATATTTTAATTGGGGTTCAGTTAAAAATCTATCAATGTATTTGAAGCCTATAAGTTCTAGACTATTAGTCAGGGTAATAGGTGAGAGGCTAATAGAATTTCCTTTTGTAATAGAAACCCCCAGGAGGCTTGTAAAGTGGTTTATAGGACCCGTGGTATCCTGTTGTATAACAATGCGACAATATTGGTCTCTGTAAGACCAGCGTATTGACACCCCGGGTAAAATTTGGTGTACTATTGGGGGGTCTCCATTGTCTGAATAATCAAAGAAGACTTCTATGATGAGTGTGAAAGGGGGGAATATTATTTCAGGATTACTAAATGTTAATTTATTTTCGAATGGAGCCGATAACCAATTTTTGATACTTCTTGTTAATCCCCACTCCGGAATGAAATCCCCGGGCCAGATACCGTTGTTCCTAATCTTAGAAATACGTCCCGTATCTGTGTCTATTGTGATATAAGGTGAGGTGAGTGTTAAGTTGATCAACCATTTGGGCTCTTTAAAATCTAATAACGACACCCGTCTGTACACGTTGTCTTCGAATTGTAGGATGTATAATTCACCTTCCTCACCAGGCTGATCGAATCCCACTGTATCTCCCAGGTCGTTAAGTGTAGTGTTGGGATGATGATTAGTCATTATTATACTATTATGATATAATTTCCAACTGGTTTTCTGATAATAATTCAGGGGTTAACTTTATACCCATGAAGTGTATGTTGTCAGGCAGGAAGATATTGATTAGTGATATCTTGTTTTCCACGATCACGTTGACCCCCTGCAGACTGGTCTTGGAGTCGACACCCACCCGCACGTAAACGTTGCAAACTTGAAACTGGTGTCGTTTCACCCACCCGAGTTTGATCCCCTTCACGATCTCGACATCATTCCCCGATGGTTCCCCTAGGTAGACTTTGATGAACAGTGTTGAGTTTGCCGGTAGACTCTCTAGTATCTTAACCACGCCTTCGAATTCAGACACCAACTGCAATTTCACGTTTTGCATGGCCGGTTTACTCGATAGCATGTGGGCTGCTATAGTGTTGACTGGGCTGACGACTATGCTACGTCTCTGAGTTGGGACGTAAGCCACGAGCAGGGTTCCATTGTTCACGACTTTGTTTAGGTGGTTGTCTTTGTTATCCGTGAACACGTAAGGGGAGACGAGTCTAATATTGAGAAACCATTTGTTATCGGGTAACAACACCCACTTGTCATCTTCGGTGAAGACGAGCATATATGGTTTGTTTTTGACGACGGTAGTGCTCTCAACATCGTCTAAGTCGAACAGTTTACCTCCGAATGATGGGTATATTCTCCAGTTGTCATCACCGGTGTTGACGAGGGCGTACTTAGTGTTGGCTGTTGCTCCTGTGGTATCTATCATATCACTTAGGGCTCCACCGGAGGGGATTTCAACGCGTTTGTAAATGTTGTTTTTCAGTTGCAAGGCATACGATTTACCATCTACTCCGGGAGCGTCGAAACCGCGTGTGTCTCCGAGGTCGGAGATCCCGATATTGACGCATTTTTTCACTCCGGGTCCTTGTGCGCTGGTCATGTTACGTGAAGCGTTAAGCTGAGGTATCCTATATTTACAGGATTATGATTTATATCTAACACCGATATTGTCAGCTCAGGTATGTTACCCTGGGTTAATCTCTTATACTGCCGTGGTGAAAATGACTCGGTTCTACCGTCGTTGAATTTCTCAGTTTTCACTGGCACTGCTCTCAGTATAGTGGAAGGGTGACCTCCTTGAATGTTGTACGTTGTGCTAACCTGATCGAGATGAATGTACAGCTCTCGGTACGGTACTAGGTCGGGTAACTTCGTGCCTGTGACGGTTGTTGTTGGTTTTATCTCGTCAGGAGACATACCGAGTATCCTCGCTAATGGTCGGCCGAGCCTCAAGGAGGTTCTTCCGTTGTTGATTAACACCACTGTGCCGTTTGAGTCGTTCATCTTGAGTTCGGCTCCCAGGGGTTTGAAGACCTCGTCGTTTAGAGAGCACACGCTGTAGTAGCCGTCAGTTATCTGGCTGCGAGTTCCACTGACGAACAGCTTATTGTTGCTGATATTAATGTTAGTCCATTGCGGTAGGTAGGTGATATCGCAGAGTGCGACTTCGAGTTGACCTGACGTGTTATCGATCGCGTGCGTCAGCTGAACGGCCTCACCGCTCGTTATTCCAGGAAGTGTTATGTACATATTATAATATATGAATTATAAATTATAATATGGATTTAGCACACTTGAAAATCGTGGTGAATGCAGATGGTACTGGGTTTAAAACAACCTTTATTGATATCTTTGAAAAGTATGTCGTGTCCGTTAATAACGCGCAGGCGGTGGTAAATTGGAATCAAAACCCAATGCAGTTTTGGCAGAACCAACTCAACTTTGCTGTGTGGTGTGCGACGACAGGGTCGGGTGTGACACCAGACTATGGTATAGACGAACTGAGTAAGGCGGTTGTTTTGTTTCATATTTATTATCAAACGAGACGAATATTGAAGGAAATAAGTGCTCCTCTTCCCCAAGATAAAGCGTGGAGTATGACGAATAACCCCTATGATAGACGCGCTTATGAACGTATTTGTGGGGAGTTTGAGATTCCAACGAATAAAGACTTTCGCCTTCCTGGTGTGAACCATGGTCTCGGTATAGTTCTCGTGTACTTCTACAGGTCCGGAAAATATTATGCCGGTTCTAAAGATGGTTCATACAACCCACACCGTCATACATTTACAGGCCCCACAACGAATGAAAAGATCCATGTCAGCTGTATAAAGCAAACCAGTCCTGATGCAGCCACAGCCTGGACTAAAATGATCTCAAAAACATCGAAAGGATTCACTCGTGCTGGTACAATACGCTTGAACGATTCGATTCGAACGTACGTGTGGGCGCTGTTGGGTGCGCAGTCGATGACGCGTTCTAACATCCTCGGTAAGGGAACTGCTTACGACGCTCAGACACAATTCGTTTCCAACGTTGATGATGCTATCAATTCACCAGTTGATCTCCCGAGGGCCATCGAACGCTACCAAAACGTATTAGAATACGCCAGATCGAAAGTCAATTACGTGTTCGGCGTGGGGTTGTACATGGCTCCGAGTGATATGCAACTGAGAATAAAAAAAGTGGTGGGTTATAACAACGAAATAGTCATAGCCACGAAGGATCAAAAGTTGGGTATCAACCCCGATATTAACACCCCCTATATCCCACACATCCCACCACGTGAAAAGGGTATAGTGGCGCCACCTCCGGAGCCTAAAATTCATGTGGAGGTACCCCCTGGGGGTGTGGGGGTTTCCACCACCTATCAGCAGCATATTGATAATAAAACAGCCTTAGTGGTTGGTGGGGTAACTTTGGGACTTATTTGGTTAAAGATTTCTTAGCCGCTACGTACACCAGACCCGCCACGGCGACGATGGCTGCCCACAGGTTTTGACTGAGCCACATGGCAGTTTTAGACAGAGCGCCCAACAACCACGAGACGATGCTACCCAGGATTCCGGGAAGGGCTTCGGCGGCTTTACCAGCCAGTTTAGCTAGGCCTTCCCCGAGTTTTTTGATCCAGTCTTTAACACCACTACCACCGCCTGGAGTTCCACCGCCGGCACTTTGGGGTGTGGGGGCACCCCCCACCAGTGACACCACCAAGGTTGATATAATGAAACCCAATGCAGTCAGAATGCTGGCGATGGTGACCCCTTGCTCCCGGAATAATATCCGAATCCTGTTGGCTAAAGTTGTATCTTCGTTCAGTATTCTATCGATTGTTTCCCGAATGCGACTGATCTGGGATCGAAGATGTTCACGATTCGAGGAAGCGGCTTCCAATCGTGTACGTTTCTCGTCTTCTAAATCGCGTAGTCGTTCATTGATACGACGCTTCATATCATCGTTTTCAGTTTCGGTGAGTTTGGTTTTTTCCCTAGCGATGTGCTCGTCGATTTCGTTCAGTTTCCCCATGTTGTTCACGAGTTCTCCACGCACACGTTTCACGGCTTCGTCTAAGCCGTACAGTTCCCTTACCGGAAAGTCAAACCCCGGTAACGGTTTGTCCCAGTAGGTGCTCAACAGTTTTTCTATGCTGTCCGAGGCTTCTGTAGCACGCTCTGGCGTCATTTCATCTATAGTGGTGAGGTGGGATCTGGTAGCTTGCAGATCTTCTTTAACGGTCTTAGGTATTGCACCACCGTAATCACGCATGTTTAGTTTTTTACGGATAAATTCGACACCATAGCGGCTGGCTAGAGTTGACAAGGCCAGTGGTTTTTTAGTGATCTTGTTAAAGAGGTCAACCTTTGGGGCAGACTTGAGACGTAGAACACCCTTTGTATCAATAAAAAAATCCTTATGGTATCGACCCTGGGGTTCAACGTAGTTTTTATCGCTTTTTAAACTTTCGTAATAATCATTTACCGTTGTTTCTAAAAGTTGTTGGCTCAATGGCAAACTAGTAAATGAGGTCTCCTGCTCATCATCGAATGCCTGGGCACTATCGTCCCACATATCATCCATAGGTATGTCTTCATCCATTAGTATTAAAAATATATTTCTTTTATATAACAATGTACGGTAGAAAATTAGATCCTTTCAGAAAATTGAGAGAGCCATTAGGTGCCAGAGCCGTGCGACAGTCGGTGACCATCACCAATAATCCCAGTAAGATAGACCAGAATCAAACTCTGCTGGTTAGATTTCCAAACCTTGGTGAGAATGACCTCATTGTACCAGGCACTGTTCGACTGGCGTTCAATATCACGTTGACCTCCGACAACGACAAACGCGAGCTAGTGCGGAACGTGGGTCGAGCTATCATCAAGAAAACGACCGTCAAGATAAGCGGTAACGAGGTGCTGAGCATCGACGACAGCGACGTGTTTCACTGCTACAAGGATCTCTGGAAAAGCGAGAGAGAACGAGTCAATGATGTGTACCAGGGTATCAGCAAATCAACCCGGGCGCGCATAGGATACGTCTTCACGCAAGACCAGCAAGACAAGCTATCGGACGGTGAAAAGGCCATCGCTCTAGCATACGGAAATCGATTCTGCGTGCCGCTCGACTTCGAGTTGCTCACGGGACACGCGCCGTTTTACCAGGCCGCGCTGGGTGATAGGCTCGAATACGAGCTCACGTTTAACGACTATAGTAAAGTAGTGCGTACACCGAACGGTGATGAGGCTAGTTATGCCATAGACAACATCTCTCTGGAGTTCGACATGGTTACTAGCCCGGAGCTGGCCAGGCAGGTTCGAAGCCAGTACTCTGGGAAGATGGCTATCCTGTACGATCGCGTACTGAGGCATAGATCAGTCGTGCGAGATAAGAGCGACACTGTGTGGAATATCAACCTGAACGTGCCGGCGCGATCGATGAAAGGTATCCTGGTCGTCCCCGTGGAGGATTACGATCCATTCCGGAGGGACAGCGAGAAGTTTTTCAACCCCGAGATTGAAAAGGTGGAAGTGACCATCGAGGGCGTGCCCAACCAGCTGTTCAGTCATGGTATGAGGCCACACCAGCAGTGGGATGAGATAAAAAAGCTACCAGTGGGGGATTACATAACAAAGGACCTGGACCTCGGCTCCGTGCAGATCGGTGAATACCTGACCACCAAGTACGCCCTATGGTTGGACATGCGATCCACGGATGATGATAAACTGCACGGTAGCGGGCGTCGTATAGATAACGGCAGCGAAGGGATAACCATCCAGATTAATAAGAAGGCTCAAACCGCTGGTAAGTTGAAATTATATCTGTACGTTATTATGGACGCGCAACTTAATATAGACAATGGGAGATTCGTGCAAGCCATCTACTGATGGGGGGTACCCCCCCACACCCCCCAACAATAAACTGCCCCACCTACCCACTGACCCACACTGCGCTATCATATGCGGGCAGACTGGCTGTGGTAAGACCGTTTTCGTGTTGGATATGTTGGAGGGTTACTACAAGGATGTGTTCGATAACATCGTTATCATGTGCCCTACTCTGAGCATGAATAAAACGTACGCGCGACCTTGGGTGATGACGGACCCGGACGTACACAAAATCGATCCTGGAACACGCCTGCAGGACTGGTTGAAAGCTCTTCACGAGAAATTTAAAGGGGAACCGACGCTGTTTATACTGGACGACTGCAGCGCTAATCGCGAGATAACAAAAAAGAGAGACATGCTATCGTACCTGGCCTTCTCCGGCCGGCATGCAAATCACAGCGTCTGGGTGCTAACGCAGAAGTTCAACTCGGTGTTGAAAGACCTCAGGGAGCAGACGCGATGGGTGGCCTTATTTCACTGCAAGGATAGGGATTCGTTTGAGGAGTGTTTGAGAGAGAACGATGTGATGAGTAAATTAGAACGGGAACGGGTGAAGAAACAGCTCGCTGAAACTAAACACGCTAAGCTCGTTCTAAAAACCGACCAACCAGTAGCATATATAGTTTGCTAAGCAAAGCTAAGCAAAGCTAAGCAAAGCTAAGCAAATGCTAAGCATAGCTATGATATTTGAAGTATTTGTCGTGTGCAACTTAACTTTCATTTCTCTGTGTTTTGCCTGTATCGGGTATTATATAGTTAAAACTAAATCTTACTTGTTATATTATAAGATGGAGTGTGAGGAATTGCTCGAACAATTGTCGCCCGCAGGCCCCACTGATGACAAGCGAGAGAAACTGGTGGCATTGGCTGTTGGCGGCAAAGCCAAACATTACTTTGGAGACTACACCCCGGATAAAATTCACAAAATGTCAGCCGAAGAAATCGATAAGCTGTACGCTAGATACGAGTCCCGGCTCGGAGCAGAAATGACAAAGACAATAGGATCGGCTATGACCCAGATATACACCGGTATTGTGTCACATTTCCTTCCCATTCCACCAGAGCGCCGACTTTACCTGTGGGAGGACCTCGAGAAAGACCCTTTTATCGAACACGCCGTGAGCTCTATCAGCTGCGGGCTGTACCACAAATATGGTATGTTGTTGGCTCCAGTGACGGCGGCGATTATCACGGCAAAACATTGTCAATTTGAGAGAAAGAATAATAATAATAGTATAGATGGATGCTGCACAGGAGGAGACCCCAGTGGATTCACAGGAACCAGTGACGGTGGAGACCCCAGTGGTGGTACCCCCAACAGTAACCAGACAGAAGAATCCTAAGAGAGTAGCTGCCGGTAAAAAACGGTGGTGTAACCAACATAAAGTGACTAACCCAACCCGACTGTTGTTGGCTGTAGGCGTAACTGCTGCCGTGGTTATAACATGGTTATACACCTCCCACAGTGAGCCACAACCCAACAGTGAGAACAGTGAGGGTATGGGGGTATCCCCCATGGTAGACCCGCATATCATGTTATAATTTTAATATTTTATATCATATACATAATGTCTGAGGGGAAAACGTTCGTCAACGACGCATACCACGCCACAGTGGTAGCTAGTCTAGCAGTAGGGTACGCTCGGTTGACTAAAATGGTGCTTAAACAACCAACTATCAAGCTAGATTTCAACCTGCAGGATATGGGTATGCTCATAATGAACCTTGGTATGGCGATGGCCACAAAAGACATCCTAGTAAAACAAGGAATAATACCTGATAATATAATGAAATAAATATAGGGATGGCCACGATAGCTATGATGGTCGGTGGGGCGTTAGTGAATGCCCTGGCATTTTCCGGGAGCAATTACCTCTTCTCGAAACTACGAGATGATCACGCGGCTGAAATACAGGAAGAAAGGAAGCGACACGATCTCGCTACTGAGAAATTACAAAGAGCACAGGCTGAGTACGCTAAAAAACGCCTCCAGAGGATCGATTTTATTAACGAACAACTCACGCGTGAAAACCATGCCGTTCAAACATTCAACGATGTCGATGAAGCAATGAAAGAATACTACCTACTAACTGGTAAACAATTGGAACCGCTCAATAAACCCACACTCGCTCAGTACTACACACCATCCAAGGGACAAATGAATCGTGAACTGGGCTTCATAGTGTTGGGTATAGCAGCTACTGCGTTGGTTGCTAAGCAATTAAACTAAAATACCTATATAAGTAAACATGAGACCCGCTCCATACCGATGCGAATATATACTTATGGGGAAGACCGAGGCCTGTGGTAGGAAATGCAGGAATCAGGGGTTCTGTTGTTTCCATATGGGAAGTCCTAACTACACGTGTTCTGTGTGTGGTATCGGGGTTAAAGGGCACTACTGTTTATGTAAAGCTCACGGAGCGAACGTAGTCAGACATCAACTCATATACGAGAATAAAAAAGACTACATAAAAGAACGTAGGCGACTGCTCAAGATAAAATCCAATTAGAGATTGGTTCTCTTAGGTGTAAACATGTCTTGAATATGGAAGCCTATCTTACGGTAAAACAATTAAAAGCTATAGCAAAACAGCTTGGATGCCGGCGTTATTCAAACCTGGGGAGAGCCGGGTTAATTGAATTGTTATCAAATAACCAAACACTGATCGATGCCTACATAGATTCACACAAGCTGTTGGAAGACTTACGAGAATTGTGGCCAACAAATCGAGTTTGGTTAATAAGTGATTACAAGAAATAAAATATTTTTTATCAAGAGTGGAGGAGTTACCTCCCCTTACTGTGAACCAATTAGACATTAGTTCTCTTAGGTGTAAACACAATGACTACTGTGCGCGAGCTCAAGAGGGTCGCAAAGCAGAGAGGTGTTATCGGGTATTCTAGAATGCGGAAGCCAGCATTGTTGAGATTACTAGGTTTAGAAGTCCCTCCTACAGTAAAACAGTTAAAAGCTCAAGCGAAACAGCTTGGATACACGGGTTATTCAAAACTGGGGAAAGCCGGATTAACCGCATTGTTATCACATACCCCAGTAGCACGTCCAACTGTAAAACAACTGAAAGCCGAGGCACACGATTTGGGTTTAGGCGGGTATTCTCGTATGAGAAAACCACAGCTTGTAGAATTATTACGACAGAATAGAGCTATTGACCTACAGTTTGTGCGCACTGAGCACGCCGTAGGCAATTATTTGAGAGGTTGGCGCATGCACATTGATAGAAACATAGACATTACAGATATTAAGCCTCTGATAGCTGATAAGGTCAACCAGGAACTAAATAATCTAGGAAGTATCAAGTTTCAGATCACAGTGAAAATGTCACTCGATAAACAGGTTGGGAGTACCACTGAGTATGTTCAACCTTACTTCCGAGGTAAACAAGAGGTCGTCACACATGCAGAGACCATTGACACATCAATCGATAATAGTTTTCAGCAGATACGAGAATACCTAGAACGCTACACACACATGGGGTCCGGGTGGGCTGTAGATAAAATCGATAATGTCTATCTAGATATAGCTAAATACGTGCCGTTCAGAGGTGGGTCATACCTAGCCTTGCCTCCCTACTATAAGAACAAACAAGCCATAGTAAACGTTAAGAATAGAGGAAACGATTGCTTGAGGTTATCTATCAGGTCAGCCTTATTTCCAGCTGCCACTAATCCGAACAGGCCTTCTAATTATCCACAGGACGATGGGCTCAACTGGGATGGTATAGATGAACCCACCCCAATATCCCAGATCACTAAAGTAGAAAAACAGAATAATCTGGCTATAAATGTCTTTGGGCACGAAGGTAATACAACAATAATACACAGGGTCAGCCCGGTGAAGGATTGTCAAGTTATTAATTTATTCATGATTCAAAAAGGTGAAACGTATCACTACACGTGGATAAAACATCTCAGCCGGTTGTTGCACGACCAGTCGAAACACGTTGGGGAAAAACACTTTTGTGTACGATGCCTACACTGTTTCAGTCGGGCCGATTTATTAGAATCCCACCTGGAGGATTGCCAAGGTGTTGGGCAGACGGCCATACGAGTCGAAATGCCTAAGGAAGGTGAAAATATCCTAAAATTCGACAATCACAAGAATCAAATGTCTGTGCCTTATATTATATACGCCGACTTCGAAGCCTTAATTGTAGGGGAATCATCCACTAGTGGGAGTTTCACACACAAAACACAAGAGCATAAAGCCTGTTCGTTTGGATACATTGTCGTCCGTTGTGACGGGGAAACGAAAGCTCCGGTAGTGTATAGGGGTCCTGACGCGGCTGAAAGGTTTCTAAAGTGCTTGCAGGAGGAAGAAAAAATTATTAGGAATGCATTGTATAAAATCGCTCCCATGCGTATGACCAGAGCCGACAAGATAGCTCACACCAGTAGCACTAACTGTCATGTGTGCGACTCGCCACTTAACGGTGATTCGGTGAGAGATCACTGCCACATAACTGGTAAGTATAGAGGCGCCGCTCACAACGCGTGCAACCTCAAGCTTAAAATCAATCCTAAGACAATAAACATTCCCGTTGTCTTTCACAACTTGAGAGGATACGACTCTCACTTGATCATGCAGGCCATCGCGAAAATCGATGGTAATATAACGTGCATCCCCAACAACATGGAGAGATACATCTCCTTCAGCTTAAACGGACTTAGGTTCATTGACTCGTTTCAATTCCTCCTGTCGTCACTCGACAGTCTGGTCAAGGCCAACAATACCTTCCCTATCACAGATCGATACACAGACGCCGAGACTAGACACCTGCTCATGAGGAAGGGCGTATACCCATATGAGTACATGGATAGCTGGGCTAAGTTCACAGAGACCAGACTACCTCCTATCGACTGCTTTTATAGCAAGCTGAATGAGGCGTCCGTCTCACGAGACGATTACTCGCACGCGATTAACGTATGGAATAAACTTGGTTGTAAGAACCTTGGCGATTATCACGACCTGTACTTGAGGACAGATGTACTGCTGTTAGCCGACGTGTTTGAAACGTTCAGGCGGACCTGTTTAAAGCAGTATAAACTCGACCCCGCATGGTATTACACCAGCCCAGGTCTGTCGTGGGACGCCTTGCTTAAAAAGACAGGAGTTAATTTAGAATTGCTCACAGATTACGACATGCACCTATTCATTGAGAAAGGCTTGCGAGGTGGGATTTCCATGGTATCCAAACGATACGCGAAAGCAAATAATCAATACGTGAAAGGTTACGATCCTAACAAACCAACCAATCACATTCTCTACCTCGACGCAAATAACCTGTACGGCTGGGCCATGAGCCAGTATCTACCTACAGGAGGATTCGAATGGGTACCAAACGTTGATGTTATGAGCATTGCATCAGATTCGAACAAAGGGTATATCCTCGAAGTTGACTTAGAGTATCCCAAGGAATTACACACATCGCACAACAGCTATCCCCTTGCGCCCGAACGTATGAAGGTTAACACAGACTGGATGTCTGAGTACCAACATAACTTGTCAGGTGGTCGTGTGGCGGACGTTGAGAAACTCGTGCCTAACTTAATGAATAAGACCAAGTACATAGTTCACTATCGCAACCTACAGCTGTACCTGTCATTGGGTATGAGGCTGACCAAAATACACAGGGTGCTCATGTTCGACCAGAGCCCATGGATGGAGCCCTACATCAGAATGAACACAGACCTACGAAAAAAAGCCACCAGTGATTTTGAGAAAAATCTCTACAAGCTCATGAACAACTCGGTGTTTGGTAAGACTATGGAAAACCTGAGGAAACGCGTAACCGTGAAACTGGTTAGATCTAGTGAGGAAGACAAGCTCAGGAAATTGATAGCCAGTCCGGCATTCAACCGTAATAAAATATTCACAGATGACCTAGTTGCCATACACATGAAGAAAAGCCACATAAAATTCAACCGACCTGTTTACGTTGGGATGAGTATCCTCGATTTATCCAAACACCTGATGTACGACTTTTACTACAACGAGCTCAAGAAACAGTACGGCGACAGGTCTGAAGTGCTGTACACTGACACGGATTCCCTGCTGATGGAGATTCGAACCGAGGACGTGTACGAGGATATGAAAAAACACATCGATTTATACGACACCAGCGACTACCCTAAGACCCATACCCTACACAGTACGGTAAATAAAAAGGTCCTAGGTAAGATGAAGGACGAGTGTGCTGGCACGCCAATAGCTGAGTACATAGGTTTGAGACCTAAGATGTACTCCATATTGAAAGCCGACAATAGTGAGATCCGAAAAGCTAAAGGGGTTAAGAAGTATGTGGTGAAACAACACATCAAACACACCAGATTCAAGGAGGCCCTGTTCAAAACCCGTACCTTTAGGCATAAGATGAACACGCTTAGAAGTGATGGACATAAGATATACGGACTGACTATAAACAAGACGTCCCTATCGCCTATGGACACGAAACGTTGGATAGCTATTGATGGTATAAACACATACGCGTATGGACATGAAAAAATTTGAGGCTATTTATTACAGCCCGCGTGGATATTGGAAAGGAGCTAGCGCAGTAGATAAGCTAGCTAAAATGGCGCGAGTATCACCAGAGAAAGCCAAAGCGTGGCTTGAAAAACAAGCCCTGTGGCAGATCTATTTGCCGGCGCCACGCTACGTACCTAGAAGGAGTTTCGGAATTAACATACCTAATAGTATTCACCAGGCAGACCTACTGTTCCTACCTCATGATAAGAGGTACAAGTATGCCTTAACCGTAGTGGACGTAGCCAGTCGTTACAAGGAAGCCGAACCCTTGACCACGAAAGATTCGGCCAAAGTAGCCAAAGGATTAGAACGCATATACAAACGCAGCCCGCTGACTTGGCCAACAGAGCTGCAAGTTGATCCAGGACGGGAGTTCATGGGTTCCGTTTCACAACTGCTAGCCAAACACGATACAAAGGTCAGACGTGGCACGGCCGGAGCCCATCGCAGCCAAGCTATAGTTGAGAGATTTAATAGGACTTTGGCTGAGCGCTTGTTCGGTCATCAATATGCTAGGGAAATGACAACCACTGGAAAACGATCGACCGAATGGGTAGCGAGGTTACCCGAGGTGGTGTCGGCAATCAACCATGAAGTAACCCGGCTCACTGGTAAGAAACCGGCAGACGCTATCAAACTAAAATCAGTGTTAGCAGAGTCGTCTGCTCCATTGCGTGGAAAGGAGAAACAGATACCAGATAGGGCCTTAGTTAGGTATCTATACCAGCCGGGGGAACACGAGGGCGATAGCCGTAAGCGAGCCACCGATCCTATATGGTCAGTCAAAACTTACAACATAGATAAAGTGGATATGAAAGCCGACGAACCTAACTTGTACTACTTGAGGGGTGGGCCGGGTAGGGGGTTTGTAAGAGAAGAATTATTGATCGTACCGTACGGCACAGTGTTACCGCCTGCCAAGTCACGGTAAACGTGATGGCGTGGCTTTGTAGTAGGGGCAATAATAGCAAGAGCTAATGGTCCCACCAAAGCCTCATTTAGTAAATGAGGCTTTTTAGAGGGGTTTTTGAAAAGTGTTTTCGGACTATCATTCCCTATACTACTGGATCTGTTACAAGACCCAATTATTTACTGACTGCCGCCATATAGCTGGAATATTGCTGAGTGTGGCGTAAAACTAAACTTACTCACTCAGTCATCTATGTCATTTTTACTACGGTGTACTACTTATTATCATGTTAACTCTGGACCATTCACTTTTGTCACAAACAACCTATTGTTGCTACAAGAGGGTCATAAAAGGTTGTCCAGGAATACTGCAGTATTTGACAACCAAACAGAACAATAATGCATGCTGAAAATAATACTGTCATAACTATTTTGGCGATGATCATTATACTCTGTCAGTGCTGTTACAAAACCACATGCAAACCTTGTCATTCTCAATGTGCAAGACCTTTTAATAATGAGAATAATACGCAAATAATAAGTACATCTGAAACTGGTGTTAAAACACATTAACAAATATGACAGAAAAAAATAAGGGAACACTAGTCTTATGCTTTTATGGATCTTTCAAAAGCGGTGTATTGCACAGCTTGCAAAGAAGTCGTTACTTTTTTCCAGATTTCTTCGCAAGCTGTGCAATACAAGGCTATTGAAGAAACCCAGAATAAGGAACACTTTTGCTTTCCTGTGATCTCTTTTTTCACCTCAGTATATATGACCTTGGTTACACTGCATCTGCCATTTATCATATTCATTTTCAAACTGATTACTTCGACAATTCATTTGAGAGACAGCTTGACTTGATATTTAACAAATTCATACTAATCAATCACTGACATTATGAATCAAACAACCCATCTAAAACTGATAGTGATATATTTAATCCACGCATACGTCTGGATATTAATTCAGACAATTCACCATACATCCATAGTGAGTGAGTTTAGCTTTATGCCACACTCAGAAATATTCCAGCTATGTGAATATCTAAAAGCAATCATAGCACTAACAGTAACATGATCGTAACTCCCATACATTTGCAGAAACTTATGATGGTCATAGCACTATGATCGCTTTGAGGAACAGGGCAGTGATAATGTCAGTAACTGCAAGGACAATCCTGCAACAGCTGTACATGATCAGCATCATCACCTTTAGATTTCTAACACAGTAATATTCAGTATTCAGATATGCTGGAATTCACATGAACTACTAAGCCACCACTTTTAGTTATAGGTCATTGATATCCTGACACAGCTTCTGTTCTTATCCAGGCCAGTAAAGATCAAAGTTACAATTGGTCCTCAGAAACCCATGCTTGTTGTAAGAGACAGCTAATGGGATCGGGTGGTCTGGCTTGCTGACTTGGTTGACACATGTCAGTGTATCCTATTGCGTAGATCGATGCTTGTGCTGTTGATCACTGGATTATGTGGTTCAGATTCGTCTACTTACAGACTGCCACCATATAGCTGAAACATTGCCGGGTACAGCATAAAATTAAACTCAACAACAAATCAACAAACCAACCAACCAATCCTGTCTCATTCCTTCCTCATTTCAGTCGGAGAGAGATAACCACAGCACGTTCATTCAATATCTAGCTACAATAAACTAATTACTAATATTCTCACATCATCGACATTTTGTTTTGATATGTTTCTTTGGTTTTCCCAATATTTTGGACCTACTTCAGTAGAGTGACATATTGTAAAAGACTAATCTGCTCAAATAATGTTTCAGCAGACTTGGATGAGTTCCTGCACTACCAGAACTTCAAATGCATACCTTCAGAACAGTGATACAGACAGAATAACAAACAGGCGTGTGTGGGTGTGCATCCAAAGCTGCATATGTATTTTGAATCTAAGATGAATGAGTGTCTAGGAAATACTAAATGTAAGTTTCTGAAAATTATGCACACAGGTGAAATTCGCTGTTTATAATGCCAAAGTTTGCGTAAATTCTCCACATTTTTGTCAACGTTTGACTATTTAAAGTACTCTTTTAGCGTTTTCATTCATGTCATCCAATAACTTGAACAACTATCTGTGACTGTAGCATATCTTGTTCAATTATTTTCACAGATCACACTTTTAGACACGTTTTTGTGTGACAAACAGAATTTCTCTGTCTGTGATCTGGCAGTCATGCGAATAAGTGACCCCCTCTCAGGTAGTCACCTGTACATGGGAGACCATCTCGCATACACAATATGTCCTCTACTGATAAGCCTGTGATAGCATCTTCTTTATCACTAGTTATGCAGGCTCCACGGCAACAGAGTAGGTTCATGTGTCATGTGTATGTGTGGTGCCACCTCTCTATTCAAACAAACATCATAAAAAAATAAATACACAGCCAAATAAAAAAAATGTTGTAGTTCCAATGACACCTCTTGAAAATTTACGTACGTAGCACTTGTTCTGTTCTGTTTTCACATGTTTTAAAAGTAAACTATCAACTAATAAGTTACAGTGTGCAAATGTTTATTCAATCAAGCTTGCGGCCATTATGCCAACTTTCTCTATCAGAATGAATGATGTCTGTCTGTGCTAGGAAAAAACAATGGTATACGAAAGCTCATTTTATTCCTAATGTTTATAAAAATGTCGGGACAAAAATTCTAGGGTATGTTTTCATGTTAACCATTATTAATATATCGACATTGCTAGAGTAATGGTGAACTTCCAAGCATATCTGAAACTTTCAAAAGTGTTTATATAATAAAAGATATATCTTACACTACATTACAGCTTGGGCTGGCTATCAAGGTAGAAAAAATTCATCAATAATCATGAACTAAATATTGTCTGATTAGTGATAAAAATTTGAAAGAAAAATCATGACATTTCACCCCACTGGCCAGTGGTGACATATTTATGCATTGACTTCAGAGAAAACGGCATCCTGTACATAATTTAACAGCAGTCCAGAAATAGAGATGGAGCTGCAAATTAGGACTATATTTTGGAAAAATTGTTTATGTATATTATTCCTGACATAATTTACATATCAATAATCACTAATAATTCTTCCAATTGGCAACATTTCCAAATATCAACTTTTAAGCCAGCCCTACTTAGCAGTGTCCCCAAACTGGGTAAAAAATCCATCTGAAATAAAACTGATGGAATAGAACATATTTGTAATGCTTCCTAACATACTGTTAAATGTGAATCGCATCCACCAGTAAGTACACAAATGTCTAGAAACTGTCTTACAAAATGTACATAATTCCTCCTATCAGTTCTTCAAATAACTGTAAACCATGAAGATGTGGGTCAGAACCAGACATGACCTGACATGACCAGACACGGCGGGTATTCTGATCGTCATGTAGACTGAGTATGGTTGTATGCCACTTTTAGCAATACTCCAGCAATACTATGGTACCAAACACCAGAAATGGGCTTCACATGTTGTACCCATTAGGGAATCAAACCTAAGTCTACAGCATGATAAGACAACTTCCTGGCTACCCCACAGACCCTTGACATCAGTGAATAAACACAGTGAACATGGTTGAAGATCTTACTTTCTTGAAAACTATCAATATCAAGAACAGAGTATACAATGAATTTTGATTTAATAGCATATTATTGTAAAGTCCCTGGCTGATAACTACATAATACAATATAATAGACTCGGTGAACAGCTGTCGTGTGTAAGTGTAATGAGGAGGAAACAACACACTGGGAACATGGTCACAGCTGCTGCTACTCAGCAGGTACTTCTCTAATCCATCATTCTGCCTGGTGCGTTTCACGTCATTCTCACACAAGCTAAACAGTGGCAATAAGAGATCATGGGTGGAGGTCAATAGATTCACCTGGTTCACCTGGATGACTTACTAAGGACAGTAAATCCATAAAGATCAGTGTTCAGCAAAGGGCTGCAACGATTCACCCAGACCTCGATTTGATTCAGTTTTTGATATTTGACCCTTGGTTTTATCATTTTTAATTAGATTTCTTCATTTAAGTGAAAACATCAGATTTGTTTTAACTTTCAGAGACAGCTTTCCACGTGGGAAATCTATTGTCAACTTGGCAATGCCTGCTAAGAACAATTTTAACCGGATAATTAGCCCAGTGTTAACCAATCACAATTTTGCTTTATTTCAACACTTGAAACTGATCAAGTCATCAAGTCAGAGTTAAAAAATAGGTTCTGGCTATCGGCAAATATTTCAAGTAGGTGCCAGTATTCAAATATCAAATCTAAATAGTACGAACGGTTATCAAAAAATTGAAACTAAGGTGTCAGATTTCATTTTCACTGAATCAAACTGAATTGTAGCAGTCGTATTCAGAAACCCATGCTTGTCGTAACAGGTGACTGACAGGATCAGATGGTCAGGTTCAGGTTTGCCAATCTTGTTGATGCATGTCTTTTTATCCAAATTATGTAGATCATGAATGACTAAGTTTTAGTCTTACGCTGCTTTTTAGAACATTCCAGCAATATCACAGCAGGAGACAGCAGAAATGGAGTTGAAACATTGTTCCCACATGGGGAATGGAACCCAGGTCTTCAGTGTGATGAGTGAACACTTTCACCAGTAGGCTTGCAGATCAATGCTTATGATGTCAATCAGTCACTGGGCTGTCTGATCCAGACTGTACTATTTGAAGGCTGCCATGGTGTAGCTGGAATGTTGCTAAGGTACCCAGTACAGATTTACAATTCAAATAAACATACACCACAAAAAAATCACCTTTGAGCTAAACAAATATATCAGATCTCATTAGTCAAATGGTAGCATAACCTGGGAGCTTTGACCAACCATTGAAATGACTATTAAGAACTTAAGCCAATCACAACGAACGCACAAAGCTGCTTTCTGGGGTTTACAATACAAGTTTCAAACTGGTGATATATCCCAGACTACACTTTGAAAAAAATCAATCCAAAATCTGAAAGACTTGAACAAAAGAAACATCTGGAATATCGACAGGAAGGACGATAATAAATGACAGGACTTCCAAGTGGTTTAGGAAAGTCTCCTCAATTTCCAATGTTACCCCACTGACATGACTGAAGCAAGAGAACATTGAGTCCAAAACCCTGTACCCGGTAACCATGGTAACAGTCAGCTGGGACTCTCTACATGGATTCTCCCAGAAAAGAAGATTTTGATCGATTCTTTACTTTGCTGTTATGTGATGCTTGAATTTAAAGACGAAAGGTTGATTTGAGACAACCTGTCATTGAATTTCTTCAGGGCTATAAGATATGATTCTTAAGTATAAGCAGTGACAAAGTGGGTGAGTGAGTTTGGTTTCTTGTCACCTCTAGTAATATTCCTGCAATTTCATGGTGGGTGACATTAGAAAGTAGGCTTCAAATAAAGAAAAACTTGGGGGAATGGAATCCGAGCCTTTGGTAGCAATGTTTATGATGTTAGTTACTGAATGTCAATATATCCAGCAGCGATATTCCAGCTTTGTCAGAGTAATGTTAGTATGGGCCAGACAATCCCATGATTGAAATGACAATGATTTACTCCACAAGATATGTCGGAAAAATGTAGATGCAGATACTAGTGTCAATCAGCTCTGAGCTGAGGTTTGGGTGCAGAACATGTCCGCCTAACTTTATCCAATGTTCTCCATGTCTCACTGGAGTGAAGTGAATGAGTGAGTGAGTTTAGTTTACACTGTACCTACATCTACATTTATTTTGTTGTTCTTTATTGACAATTGGTTTCCTTCCTTCTATTGTCATCACATTATCACCACTATCCACTGTTGTTAAAACCCTCCATGTATATCTTTATTTTGTTTTCACTTAATTTCTGTTGATGTATACAAGTCTGTTCTGTGTTGTAGTACTTCACTCGGTACTATATGGATCTATAATGAAGCATCGCATCAAATATAATAAAACAGTTGTCATCCACACTGCATCTTACTTTCTTGGTGCACAGGCTTGCTGACTTAGTAAATGTACCACATCATATTAAAATTCTGCATACATTTGCTCATGATGTCCACCACTGGAATATCTTGCCGAGACATAATTATTCAAAGACTGAATATACTAGTGAGCTTGACCTGTTAAGTACGTCTGGCACTCAAAAAAAGAAAGGTTACTTATGGTTAAGCCGAGAGCCAGATGGGGTTCTACAGTCATGTCTTGACTGTACGACCCCATTACCTCGGCTTATTATGGGCTCATTATGTTGGCAGACCATCCATAGGAATTCTGTGGAATATGGGAATATGACTTATTTGTATTGGGTTCTTTATGCTGAAGATGCAATTAACATATTTACCTGTATGTGCATAAGATACTGAACTTTTCCATATACTGACATACGAAGACACTGATGACAAAAACTTGCCCATGGCCAATGGCAAAATCATTGTGAAGTAATAACGTCTTGATATTTCTGTCACACTTGGTACATCCATTGTTGAGATGATTGGACCTAGGAGAATAGCGGCAGTTGATAGTTGCACCATTGTGATTGTCATAGGATACGGGAATTCTGATAATATTATTTTTCCAATAATATTGTCAGTGGTGCTGCACAAATACCATAAAATGCACACTACCACAATTTTGGCAGCGTCATAAAACACACTGGCCTTGTTAACCTCCTTCATTTTGACTAGATCCCCCAACTTGATCGATGAACTTCTTAATTGTTATGTTATCATTTCAGTCTGAAGCGTCTCTGTCACCTCGCTGACACTTCTAAAACATATGTTTTCATTCCGGCAAGTACACGTTGCGTCCTAGGTGGCGCTGTCAAATGATTCAGCGGCAAATGGATATTTACCGGTTTATGAAATAAGGGGTATTTTATTGTGGACTCTATATATTACCCAATGATGATGCATGTTTTCCTTTACAAAAGTAGATATAACGACATATTATACGTAATTAATTTTAAAATTCATTTTAAAAGTACAAAATTCAGCCCGGGCCTACAACATGTCAGCCTCCTTTAAGTGTACCCTAATATCGATGTTTACTTACTCGCAAGTTATTAGATCACGACACGCGCAAGGTCTTCCACATTTTTGTGGTAATTGATCATTATTTTTGTATGTAGTCGTTGGTAGCATAATTAAAAATTTGTGTTTTGTGATTTTAGGTACGACATTGTAATGATACACGTCATTTCTCTCTCCAGACATCACCGCAAGAGCTGATACCATGTGATGCGAAAATCAACATTTTTCAAATCTGTGCTGTTGCTTTCTCTTCTTTTTATCTTCCTGCAATATTTCAGCTTTAAAAACATCTACAGCGTGGTAAGTTATCCCCCAGTTGCTAAACACTTATGCATTTGGGCAGGGATAATCTACACCAGGGATAGGGCACTCCCTTGCTTTCTTTACCATTTGTATTAATTAACATGTGCCTCGTCATGCTCCAACGCACTCAGTGACTTGGCTCGTTCCCGGCGCTACTTCAGCTGTGTTTAGCATAACTTCAGCCAGTTTGTTGTATCAGTTGGAATTTTACAATGAAAGAATGACTGAATTATATTAAGAATTAAGAGCAAGAATTATATGTGAATGAATGAAAGAAATAAAGAAAAGAATAAAGAAAGAAGTACATATGCGAATGAATAAAAGAATAAATGATACACTGTGGCCTTCCTTTCCAAAACACGTTAAAGAACGCAAAAGTATCACTAGAGCATGTGTTAACATAAGCTGTCCTTTTAGAAAAATCTACTTTGAGACCTTTTTGTTTACATTAATAATTAATTCAGATGTCTTTTTGCATTTGTTGAATGGCATGGACATTAACAAAATGTTAACTGACACTTGTCACACACCCCTCCAAAACAGAAAGTGTAAAACTGTCACAAAGCATTGTACACACCTTTCCCGTTTTGTCAAATAACTAGATCAACAAGAAAGAAATTATGGAACTATAACCCTCAAGCATCACAAGCATCAATGGTGGATCAGATCAAATCGACGATATGTCATATTTTACACACACCTCAAATACACCCAAACAATTTTTTAAAGTCATAAAACTATCACTATTACTTGCAAATACCTATCAACTAAAGGCATGTTTCCCCTCTAAAGATTGAATGAATGTGCAAAAGAGGTTTTATGGGCACAATTTAGTCAGTCTTCGTGGTGAATCGAGAAAGGAAGCCAGTGAGCTATGGCATACCAACTACTGTCCTACCACTGACACTAAGAACAATTATTTGACTTGAACTGAAGTGACAAAATAGTTAACTTATCTTCTACATGTAGGATTTCAGTTGTCACAACACTCAGTGAATTTAATCAGCTGTTGAAAATAGATCAGGCTCAATCTTAAATACTGTGTTGCCGCCATATTGAATACTGGTTACGTAATGACCTGTGGCATACATTCAGGGACTTTTAGAGGAGTTTCTTCTCCCTTTCTGTATAGTCTCCTTGATTTGGGTAACGATTATGGTTACCTTATAATACATGGTTTGGTTTGCTGGTTGCGCTGAAGACTGCTTTCGTTTCCACACATGGACTAAATAAACCAGAAAAATGTGTGTAAAGCCTACCTCAGTCTTGGTGATCTTAATGAAGATCAATTTCCATCAACCAATACTTTTGTACTTATTTTTAGAATTTATGTCAAATTTTGATAATATCAGAATAAATATCAGAAAATGTTTTACCATGGTAACATCCTGTCTGTATACATGGCATATCTGTTTATCATCTAGGGTTCAACGGGGAGGAATGGAAAGTACCCTGGCTTACAATCAGCAGATATACTGGTAAGCCCACTATGATTGTACTTATTTATCACGGATTCTAAATGAAGTTGATTTTACTTTTCCTTTTCTAATATCTGTCCCTTTCACCGGTCATCATGCAGTTGGTCATTTGTCATTGCTTATTTTTGTCCGTGGAATACAAGTCTTGTCTTCAAAGCCATGGTATTATAACAGTAATCATGATCATATTTAGAGTTACCATGGTACCGTTATAACAGTTACTGTTATAACATTGGGAATGGAATATCAACGGATGAGCAGATCTAGATAAATACTTATAGTCATGACTGAGGTCAGGTGCATTGAGGAAAACTGAGAGTGAAAAAGTGAGTCAACTTCCAGGTACTAGGAATGAGGTGCCATCACAAGATGACAGTACAAACAACTGTATGAAGTTGGATATAGATTAAAAAAGTGTACATGTCTGTTTTTGAAAATTATGTATCAACAAACAGACTAAATCTATGCAACAGTATTTTTAGTAAATAACTGCATTATCACAAACAGAGGAGAGTAAAGCCCCTGGTACAACAGCTTCTAGGATCCCAATCAAAATCATTGTGCATTCTTTTCCTGTTATCATAATTGTCATGATCTTTGTTTGCATGACATATCCATTTGTTTCCAGCAGCGCACAAAGAATAGTGACACCATTATATCATGTACGTATTTGATCATATATTTTATTTTAAACATAGTTTGTTGTGAATAAATGTTTACTTCAAGTTATTTTTAATTTAAACAGGACCTGGTCAACACATTCACCAGCAGGTGTCACAATCAAAATATTCGGATATTTGTCATCGAGCCAGAGGTGCTCAGATCCCTGTTGACTGTCAGTGAGTCTGAATCTCGTCTTCTCTGCGTCCATCTTTGCTCAGCCGGTGATGTCATCTCACTCGGGACATTTGGGGATGAATGGGAGAAAAAGGTATGTTTGTATTTCAAAATGAATTTGTTTAATGGCTTGACAAATAATTTCACAAAGGAACCAGAGCAACTTATGTTTATGATTCATATATCATTGAATTGTGATATTCAACTCAACAATGTTTCATTGCAGGGTGCCCTTTTACGGGAACTTCGTGACCATGACCTTGACCTAATTGAGGAGACCTCTCCTGACCCCCGTGTGCTGTCTTTGGAGAGACTGACTGTACCCAGCATTCCAACCCATTACCTCATCCACCCGTCAGGTAGAATTCGACCACTGATCCACCTGGTGGTGTTCTACAAAAGGGCAGACAACTTCTTATGGCACAGCCACCTAAATCTCTCAAATAAGACCAGTGCTCTCCTTCTTGATGGACAAAGTTTAACGTTTGGAAAGAGTGCTGGAGCATATGACAGGTATATGTCCACGAGTTTGTACAGGGCCTGATCCACACAGTGATTCCTTGCAGCGTAAAACTAAACTCCCCATTATTACACACTGTCATGACAATACAGATAACTCTCATGTCAAACTGGGTTCATATGAATAACAAACATGAAATTCTGCTAAGAATCACTCATTAAAGTCTTAATTCATTTTTGTCAGTAGTGACTTTTCTGAGAAGTTGATTTGCAAATATATGTTGCCTTCAGGACCTGGCTGAGGGGGCAGCCCTTGGACCAAGGTATCTCAACCGCTTTTCTCTCTTGGGTTTGGACCCGTGAAGGTCCAGGTTAGAATATCAGACTTCAGTAACGCATGCCTATCGTGAGAGGCAACCAACAGAATCAGGTGGACAGGCTCGCTGACTTGGTTGACACATGTCATCAGTTGGCAGTTGCACAGATCGAGGCTCATGTTGTTGATCACTGAATTGTTTGGTCCAGCTTTGATTATTTACAGGTAGCCGCTATATAGCTGGAATATTGTTGAGTGCAGCGTGAAACTAAACTCTTTCACTAACTTTTGGGTTTGAAAGATCTTAATGATCATAAATTCATAAATTCCCTCTGTGGGGTAGTGGCTAGTTGTCTGCTTTCTGATTAAAAGACATTTGTTGCTATTCATCATCTTCATCTTAGGGTTTGGCATTAAGGGAACAAAACTAGGATTGTCGGTTTAGACTTTCTGTTTCTGAGTTGCATATCTGTATTAAACTCTGGTATGGTATGTCATTGATCAAGCACAATAACACTGGCATTATTCTAGACTAGTATATCAGCTACACACACACAAGATGTATGTGCGTGCATGTCATCATGTGAGTCAGGAACCCAGTAAAGATCTGCATCAGAATTAGTCTTCAGCAATGTCAAAAGTGGCGACTAACGAGATCAGGTAGTCATGTTCACAGTCTTGTTGGACACATGTCATGACATCCCATTTGCATAGATCGATGTTGTTGACCACTGGATTGTCTGACACTGACCTGAGTCCAGTTATCTCAAAGATGTAGAATGAGATGTTAAACATCGTATTACCTCACTTCTTCATCTTCATTTGCATGTTAATCTGTAATAAAAATCTTCTGAAGATTAAAGTCTGTTTACTAGTCGTCCATCTCTTTCAGTTTTTGGGTGGTGGGGTAATGTAGTGGTTAAAATGTTAGCTCATCACACAAAAAACCTAGGTTCAATTCCCTACATAAGTACATTGTGTGAAACCCATTTTTGGTGACCCCTGCCATGATATAACTGGAATATTGCTAAAAAGGCTGTAAAACTAAAACTCACTCACTCATTCACTCTTTCAGATTCCCTGTGCATGGCAACAGGGTTGATGGCATATGGCTCCACTTTCCCCACACAATCAAAGAGTTCCTGGCACAGATTTCTCATGCCAAGTTTATTGAGTGTGACTATCACAGAGCACACACATTCCTCAGCAAGTATCCCGAGGACAGTAGTGAAGATGCCAAACAGTTTATGCGGAAAGGGAGACAACTCTTGTCCCGAGGAAAAGAAATTCTTGATGACCTTGGTGTGGATTTCTGGCTCAGCAGTGGCACATGTCTAGGTGAGGCTGTTGTTTCCTCGGTTACGACATTTAAAAACAATGCAAAATAATGTTCTTATTATTTTTATTTATCTTTTTTACATCTGACAGTTTTTAGTTCCTGTTTTCCTTGGTACTCTAGGGTCTTTTGCAAGAAAACTTTGCTTGACAACAGCTCTTATTATTTTGCCACAGAAATAAATTTGTCTGCAGCAGACAATTTGCATTTAAGACAGTACAATTATTGAATGATTTTAATGATTATTGACCAGATGCTAATGAAATCAGCAGTCATCATGGTGGTGGCAAGAGGCTCACACACTGCTGAAACTAGTTTTATGATATTGATGGGTTTAGATAGAATTTATTTTGTAGATACTTGATTTGTGGTATCAGAAATACAATTGTCATGATTATCATGATGATACGACTGAAAAACTGTGCAGAGTTAAGCACGTCCACGGTCCATGGTCCATGGTCCATGTTGAGTTATCTGGTTTGTGGGTCAGTGAGGAGGTATTTCTAGGACTTGCTTCTTTATTAAGACTTCAGGCAAACCTCCATACATGGTCATACCCATAGTGATAGGGAACTATCCTCCTCATTCCACAAACATGTTTTGGCCCGTAAATTCACTGTTGTGCTCACACTTTTGCAGGCTGGTACAGACAGTGCGGAATAATTACTTATAGTAAAGACATAGACTTTGGAGTATGGATCAAGAACTATCAAGAAGACATTGTCACAGCTTTTGAAGGAAGAGGGTTTTCTCTGAAACATGTCTTTGGAAAGGTGAGCAGTCAGAGACATAATGTGTACCTGAAGTGTTGTATCTCAGTTCTTTCTCTTGTGTGCCAGATGGCCTACCATCTCTTGTGTGCCAGATGGCCCACCATCTCTTGTGTGCCAGATGGCCTACCATCTCTTGTGTGCCAGATGGCCTACCATCTCTTGTGTGAAAGATGGTGTATCATCTCTTGTGTGCCAGATTGCCTACCATCTCTTGTGTGCCAGATGGCCTACCATCTCTTGTGTGCCAGATGGCCTACCACCTCTTATGTGCCAGATGGCCTACCATGGTCTACCATCTCTTGTGTGCCAGATGGCCCACCATCTCTTGTGTGCCAGATGGCCCACCATCTCTTGTGTGAAAGATGGTGTATCATCTCTTGTGTGCCAGATGGCCTACCATCTCTTGTGTGCCAGATGGCCTACCATCTCTTGTGTGCCAGATGGCCTACCATCTCTTGTGTGAAAGATGGTGTATCATCTCTTGTGTGAAAGATGGTGTATCATCTCTTGTGTGCCAGATGGCCTACCATCTCTTGTGAGAAAGATGGTGTATCATCTCTTGTGTGCCAGATTGCCTACCATCTCTTGTGAGAAAGATCGTGTATCATCTCTTGTGTGAAAGATAGTGTATCATCTCTTGTGTGCCAGATTGTCTACCATCTCTTGTGTGCCAGATGGCCTACCATCTCTTGTGTGCAACATGGTGTATCATCTCTTGTGTGCCAGATGGCCTACCATCTCTTGTGTGAAAGATGGTGTATCATCTCTTGTGTGCCAGATTGCCTATCATCTCTCGTGTGAAAGATGGTGTATCATCTCTTGTGTGCAACATGGTGTATCATCTCTTGTGTGCCAGATGGCCTACTGTCTGTTGAATGCGAGATGGCCTACTTCTCTTCTGTGATACCAATTCATTGCAACTAGGCCTCATGAAGAGTCATAAAATCCCATCCTTCCATCTGTTAGACACATCACATCATGTTTTTCCAGGTTTGGATGTTATGGTCTTTTTACCACCTCAACACATTCTCATGTCAACTCATAACATGCTATTGTTACACATGGCAATTACCTATCAACATGTACATACACTGATTGAATATGTATTGATATTTGACTGTGTGCACCTCAGGAATCTGACAGCTATGAGCTGTCTTTCAAAGCTGGAGACATCAAGGTCGATCTGTTCTTCTTCTATGAGGAAGATACGTACATGTGGAATGGTGGGACAGATGTCTTGACTGGCCAGAAATATAAGTGAGTGTTGACAGAAATATAAGTAAGCCTTAATAGAAATATATGTAAGTCTTGCCAGAAATATATGTAAGTGTTGACAGAAATATACATAAGTGTTGACAGAAATATACATAAATGTTGTGTTGACAGAAATATACATAAGTGTTGACAGAAATATACATAAGTGTTGACAGAAATATACATAAGTGTTGACAGAAATAGGGGGGGATGAGGTAGTCTGGTGGTTAAAGCATTCATTTGTCATGTTGAAGATCTGGGTTTGATTGCCCACATGGGAAGAAGACCCATGAAGGTCCCGGGGTTGAATAGGTCTTTAGCAACCCATGCTTGCCATAAAAGGCGACTATGCTTGTCATAAGAGGCGACTAACGGGATCAGGTGATCAGTCTCGCTGACTTGGTTGACACATGTCATCGGTTCCCAATTGCGCAGATCGATGCTCATGATGTTGATCACTGGAATGTCTGGTCCAGACTCAATTATTTACAGACCGCCAGCATATAGGTGGGATATTGCATAAAACTAAATTCACTCACTCATTCACTCACTCCCACATGGGAACGGTGTATGAAACCCATTGTCACAGTAATATGTTAAAAATGTTTCAGATGGAAGTAGAAGGAATGCAGAAAGTAAAATGCTTTTGTGGTTTGTGTTTTGGTTTGTGTGTGCTTGTACACTTACATCTTAACTTTGTTGAGACTGCATTTGAAAAATGACTTTCACTCTGATACTCCTGTTCCACAAGTCCACGGATGAAATCCCCTACGTAAACTGTCATTTCTGAGTTGTCGATGAGCAGGAATCAATGAAATGGCTGAAGAATTATTTTTTCAGGTATTTTTTCCCCAAGTTTGATGTGTGCTGGACAGAGTTTCTTGGTCTGCGTGTTCGTGTCCCATGCCCCTCTCTGCCCTATATTACGGCCAACTACGGCCAGAACTGGAACTCCCCGGTGAAGAAGTGGGATTGGATGAAGAGCCCTGCCAATGTGAAGGAGAACGGGATGTGGCCCAAAGGAGAATGGGACAGAGTGATGCAGGTGTATGAATGAGTGTCTGAGACTGTGATACCGTTAGACCTAAGACTGATGTTGAGTTTAGTTAAATACCCTGACGAGGTCAGGCGAAGTTGCATTGTTCTCCCAGCCTAAAGGTAATGTTTTAAGTCTAAACTTGTAATTTTGATATTGTTGATTTACAATGGATAGCTCAATACAAAGGGTCTTTTGAAAACATGATGCCTTTTAGAAAGTGGTCAGATGTAACAAATGTTAGCTCTGGGATTACATCTTTTCAATAATATATACGTTCTGGTTCTTTTAGAGGTTGACTCTTCTATATTGAATTTTAAAAAAACCTCAAAAAACAGAGTACTAGAATTTGTACTTCACTAAGAAATTGTAATTCCAAATAACATTTGTTATAAAAGGTCTTTTGCCCAAATGCCTTACAGTCTTTTAGTAAGAAATTCTTACGTACTGTTGATATATTTTCATCATTTAGTAAAATCTGTGATGTCTGGGGATATATACATATTTAAATGACAACTATACAGATTTTGTTAATGTAAAGGTTTAAGCAAAGTTTAAAAGTCACTACACAATGATCTGGTTCAAGGATACAATGTCGTGATGAGGATGAACATTATATACTTATATTCTGTCTAGAATGTTTCTGTGAGATACAAAATACCTGACTTTGGCTTGCTGCTTCTGCATATTACAGGGGATGGTCATGTAAACATTTGTTTATGGTTTTGTCAACATAATATTGTCTAGTGTGTGGTGTAAATAAACACAAAATTGTTAATTTGAAGGTTGTTCTTTTTCCTGATTGTGAAATACAAGTCACTTATTTCATTGGACAGCCTGCATGGTGCACTGGATCGGGCTTCTGTTCAGAACTGAAGGTCACGGGGACTACACTATACTAGTGGTCCTATACTTGGGGTCCTAATTCCGTGCACATGATATTGATCACTGGATTGTTTGATCCATACTTGATTATTTTCAGACCAACGCCATATGGCTGGAATGTTGCTGAGTGCAGCCTTAAACAACAAACCAACCAACCACCTTCTTTCTGAGTAGGGTATCCATGTTAGACTGAGCTTGACATCTCAGCAGGTTTGAGAAGTGGAAAACATTTGAACCAGTACAAACAATGTTAAGTGTGGATTCCAAAGTTCAATCTAAAAAGTCAAACAGGAATCTGTCCATTAAAAAAATAGCCGTGAAACCAAAAGCCACTGAAATTATGTGATAAAACAACTGTATTTAAAATTGGACTAAGTTCACAAATCAATACACAAGTATCCCTATCGCAGTACAAAATTGTCAGGGAGTACTACATCAAAGGTGAGACCTGTGAACATCCAGGGTAGAACAGGCCTTCAGCAACAAAGGTTTGCCACAAACGGTGACTATGCTTGTCGCAAAAGGTGACTAAGGATCTGGGGGTCAGGCTCAGTGGCTTGTTTGACACGTGATTGGTTCCCAGAACTTTGCGCAGGTCGATGCTAATGCTGTTGATCACTGGATTGTCTGATCCAGACTCAATTATTTACAGACCACCGATATATAGCTGGAATACTGCTGACTGTGGCGTAAAACTAAACCCACTCACTCACGACAGCAAGAGCAGTGTCTTGTGGTAATAAAGGCAGTGCTGATAAAATTCACCTCTCAGAGACTGGAATCTAGTAGTTAGCCATAAGTGAGTCATCATCAGTGAATTTCCTATATGCATTCTAATAATTCCTTGTACGTTTATAAAAGCTTGCAAGAAAAAGTTTCATAAATTGTCGGTCCAATTGCTTTCAATACTATCAACCAGCTGGGAAACCATCCACAGGCAAACTGTAGCGCAAATGGGGTTGCGCAGCATAGAGAATATGACAAGTCTTCTTATATGCGAGCGAAGCTTCGGCGCAACCATATTTGAGCTACAGTTTGCCTGTGAATCATTTCAGCTACATACATATTAATTCCACTCAATTTTCCGGTGATTATTACGAAAACTGCAACTATTTACACAATATATATTAGACATACCAATCAGATTAACATGGCTGTCTTATGAGATAGATTAAAATTAAGTTGTACGTATGATGCTTAATCAGGTGTCATTCGATAACTAATCAAATGAAAGATGAAAGAAAGAATATCAAAGTGTTACAGAGATTTGGTATACCTCATCACAGTGACGTAGAACGTTCTAGAAGGTATGACGTCATTGAGCAGGTAGGCATTCAAAGATCCCAACAACACCGATGTCATTCAATCTTTAGTTGCCGAAGAGAACATACGGATCTTGTGCTCTTCACTCTACTGGTTCTCTTGGCTGTAAACCACGAAGACAGAAAAATGGACATGACTTGTATTGAAGAAAAAAAGAAGCGGAGCTGCTCTGTGACACTGCCCCACCTATTTTGTGGATTGTCACATCTAGGATGCCGACTATACTTGTTCCAGTTTAGAAGACCTTTACGATATACCTGACACGTGCAGGGTAAATATTTTTAGAAATCCATCGGTTCTATAAAAAAAATTGGTCTTATTTCATCTTTTCGTTTGTATGTTTTCAGACAGGAGATAACTGCAGACTTGAAATAGAACATGCAAAACGGTCTTCTGTTAATGAATGCCATATTTATGTTACATGTGGGGTTTTTAGACTTCTTTTCAGGTTTTACCGTGGAATAATTGATTTTGCCCCAAAATATGTGATGAAGAAGACGTCTGTGCCAAGGGTCGAGTAAATGTACTTAAGATGGTATTCTGATGAAATACGGACAAGATAGCAATGCAGTGCTCCACAAAATTTCATTCAAGTGTCTTTGTTTTCCGCTGAACTACACGTCTTTGTATAACACCAAATTTTTCTTTTCTTTTTTCTTCTTCTTTCTCTCTTTTTTTTTTTTTTTTTTTGAAGAGTGTGGATATCCATAGTCTTAACTGACCTTCATCTTGCGTTTCTTTTTTTTTCTTCGTTTTTTTTCCATTTGGAGAGTGTGAGATGTATATGCAAATACGTACAGTAAAATAATAGAGATATCTGTAGAAATATGTATGTGTTGTCTTGGTTTTTATTTTGTGGTAACACCCCTGTTAAGTTTGAAATGGATTTGTCCATATGTCTACTTCGTCTATCAAGCAAAGTCATCCAAACCTGACTATGCCTGTGTCGTCTAACTGCTATTTTTACCTGTTTTGAAAATTAGACGAAAGAGGTTTATATCGCTTCAACCGTCAACACCAAAATGACCTCATGACTGAGCAAGGTCAGGCCCACATCCATCCTGCAGATGATATCATGATCACAGTAGTTTTTTTTTCAGATGGGTAGAGAAGAATCTACACCCGTCTCACAGATTTTCAGACAGGAAGTTGGGAAAGTAAGTTCATCAACGGTCTGTGGATTACAAGTAATTTGTTAAATTGATTGTAAGTAATTATTGACAATGGACAGCATGCTTTGTGTTTCTGTTGAATTTCCGTTGGATGAATATTTTTAAGTTGCAGTCCATTACTTCTGATGCCCATAAACAATTCTAAACAAGTTTCCCTCTATTTTCAGAGGGAGATGACACGGTTAAACGTGTTCCAACGTTTTACACCGTCAGCAACCGCCTCTACTGATCTCGAGCGAAAGATTTCCCGGGTTCTGTCACAATGTCGAGAAGACCTGCCCGATGCGTACAGGACGACAGTCAACGGAGATCAATTTCTTCTGTCTGCAGAAGGAACCGACATGAAAATTCTGACATTTGAAACAAACGAGAATATACAAACTTTGGGAGGCTGATGTCTTCTGTTGCGACGGTACATTCGACATGGCCCCAACCTTGTACCATCAAATGTATGGCATACATGATTTGTCAAAAGGACAACTTCTTTACCCCTCCAGAGGCAGTGTGACATTGGAGATACGTGGATGTGTGCACATGATGAATCAGATCTGGACAATCCAAACACTCTCGCCGTCTGCGTGACAGAATAGTGGGTAGATTCTGCAGATCAGTTAACGTGAAACCGGACAGAACCGGAATAATTCTTATGAAACTGAATGCTGGGGGTCGTGTCCATCCAAAGAAGAAATATTGGGTTCTCGACAACAGCTGAATCGGCCAACTTGTCAATGGACACATCTGTACGACGTTACTGTGTCTTATTTTGTGGGACTGTGAAGGATTATGATGTATCATTGTAAATGTTATCTGTGCAAATGTCTTCATATTTTTGTCATAATATAGTATAAAGGTTGTTGAATTATGTCAGTCGCTGTGCAAGAATAAGATGCCATTTATTTGTTCATAATCGATTTGTAAATTTGTGCATGTTCCATCAGCGGATCATATTATGTCTATCGTAATATTGTTGTCAGAGTAAGTGGGTGTTTTCTCATATATAAATATTTCTTTGTTAATTTTCTTCGGTGATATATAATTAATAATTGTATCATAGTTCTAAAACCCATAATTTTTTCCTCGGTCTTTCATGAATATTTAATGAATTTATTGAATAGAACTGAACAACCCAGTTTGTGTATTTTACTCAAAAACGGGAATACTAAACGCTGTCATTCATTCATTCATGGTCCGTCCCAAGTATAAAATCCGTCAGTGAGATATGCATTCTTCTTGAACACTAAGTTTACTTGAAAAGCGTTATGCACTAATCTTTATGTCCAGAGAGAAAAGTGAAGATTTTCTCTCTCTCTCTCTCTCTCTCTCTCTCTCTCTCTCTCTCTCTCTCTCTCTCTCTCTCTCTCTCTCTCTCTCTCTCTCTCTCTCTCTCTCTCTCTCTCTCTCTCTCTCTCTGTATATATATATACGGTCTTTATTAGGGGTATTTCACTCAAGAAATACCCCGAAGAAGAAATACTGACCACTAATCAATGCTTCTCTCGGTTATTTTGAAGGTAAGCCATGATCATTTGTATTTATTGTTTGTTCCTAAACTATGTCAGTAGTGTTATGTGCTTCTCTATCCTGACAATTCCCTATGGAGATCTATCATAACCCGACTTGCTTATGTAAATGAGGGCAAATTTTGACGTCATACCCATACCCAGAGCTACGACTCAAACATTCACTTAGCCTTAGTCATACCACAACTTTCACCCCAGTGACTTTATTTGTTAAATGAGGTCAAGTATGAGCATACTCAGAGCTTTTTGTGTCAAACATGAATCATCCGGGTGTGACACATTACACCGATATTAATCAGAGCATAACATGGGTAGTCCATATTTACTACTTCTAAACCAAAGCGTTTGAGTGTGTGCGATTCTGTTCCTTCGGTAAATCAGGTTAGCGCGAGGCGTTACATATACACGACATAATATGATGAATACCACCGATGACAATGACTCAGCGCTTATCACTCATGTGTTGGAATATCTCCTTACACTGTCGTATTTTTTTGTAATCTCTCAAGATTTGAACTCAGCGAATCAGCGAGGACTTAATCTCTCAATTTATCAAGCAATCGAGTCGGTGAATGAGGAAATTGTCACACAAAAGTGGCGAGCTTTTATAAGCAAGGTACCCGGGTTGTGTGACATATCACCGTTGTATTATCTTAAGTATCAGTGCAGAGATTTTCGGGATACACGTTTTAAGACAGGTTGGTGGACAGAAGAGCTTTATCACATGCTCGAAGAAACACTCTACATCTATCGTTGGTGACAATGCCACAAACACTACTTGGTGATTATTATGACCCAAGGAAACCCGGAGCGTTCAGCGGGTTTCAAAAGTTTATACACACACTCCGACGGAACGAACCAAACATCAACCCATCCACCGTTAAAAAATGGCTTAATGTTCAAGATGCTTATAATCTTCACAAAGGATCACGCAGGAGATTCAAGAGAAACCGAGTTATCGTGGGTGGTGTCAACGTCCAAGCCGACGCTGATCTGATTGATGTTTCAAGCATAGCCGACGCCAACAACGGCATTAAGTACTTGCTTATCGTTATTGACTGTTTTTCAAGATTCGTCTGGATTAACCCTGTCAAAAATAAGCGGTCGGATACCATCGCATCGGCGATGAAAACCGTATTTCAATCTATGGGAAAGGTTCCATTCTCACTCCGAACAGACAAGGGAGCGGAATTCCGAAATAATGCAGTGAAACGAGTCTATAGTCAATATCACGTTAAACATTTTGTAACACAGAATAGTGATATTAAAGCTAATTACGCCGAACGTTTCATACGAACGCTGAGAATGATGTTGTTTAGGTACTTTACTTATAAGAGGACTTATCGTTATGAGGACATTTTACAAGACATGGTATATAACTATAACCACCGACCTCACTCCTCGCTGAAAGGGAGGGCACCTGCAGAAGTTAATCACAAGAATGAAGCTGAGGTTTGGTTAGATATTTATGACACTTCACCGCGTGTGAAAAACCAATTTACGAATTCATCAATGCTCCAACACCCCAAACCCTATGCGTTTAAAATTGGTGACCTCGTGCGACTATCAACAAACAAGAGAGCGTTTGAAAAGGAGTATGAAGAGAAATGGACACAGGAAGTTTTTAGAGTTGTTCACCGTGAGCGCAGAGACGGCATCCCAATATACAAAGTCGAAGATTTACAATCGGAACCCATTACCGGTGTGTTTTATGGAGCCGAAATGAACAAATTTTACAAAGATCCGGACGAAGCGCATTGGCGTATAGAGAGAATTTTGAAGTATAGAACTGTGAAGGGTGATAAAAACGGAG